>NC_088420.1:23466791-23766791 GCF_034236695.1 Oncorhynchus nerka
ATAGACAGATAGACATAATGAGACAGAGACAGATAGACTGACAGACAGACAGGTAGAGGGGGGGTGGGGTGGAGAGAGAGACAGAGACAGATAGACAGATAGACTGACAGACAGACAGGTAGAGAGGGGGTGGGGTGGAGAGAGAGACAGAGACAGATAGACAGATATACATAATGAGACAGAGACAGATAGACTGACAGACAGACAGGTAGAGAGGGGGTGGGGTGGAGAGAGAGACAGAGACAGATAGACAGATAGACAGATAGACATAATGAGACAGAGACAGATAGACTGACAAACAGGTAGAGAGGGGGTGGGGTGGAGAGAGAGACAGAGACAGATAGACTGACAGACAGATAGAGAGGGGGTGGGGTGGAGAGAGAGACAGAGACAGTAGACAGAATGAGACAGAGACAGAGACAGATAGACAGAATGAGACAGAGACAGATAGACTGACAGACAGACAGGTAGACTGACAGACAGGTAGGGTGGGGTGGAGAGAGAGACAGAGACAGATAGACATAATGAGACAGAGACAGATAGACTGACAAACAGGTAGAGAGGGGGTGGGGTGGAGAGAGAGACAGAGACAGATAGATAGACAGATAGACTGACAGACAGACAGGTAGAGAGGGGGTGGGGTGGAGAGAGAGACAGAGACAGATAGACAGATATACATAATGAGACAGAGACAGATAGACTGACAGACAGACAGGTAGAGAGGGGGTGGGGTGGAGAGAGAGACAGAGACAGATAGACAGATAGACATAATGAGACAGAGACAGATAGACTGACAAACAGGTAGAGAGGGGGTGGGGTGGAGAGAGAGACAGAGACAGATAGACTGACAGACAGATAGAGAGGGGGTGGGGTGGAGAGAGAGACAGAGACAGATAGACAGACAGACAGACAGACAGACAGGTAGAGAGGGGTGGGGTGGAGAGAGAGACAGAGACAGATAGACAGATAGACATAATGAGACAGAGACAGATAGACTGACAGACAGGTAGAGAGGGGGTGGGGTGGAGAGAGAGACAGATAGACAGATAGAGAGGGGGTGGGGTGGAGAGAGAGACAGAGACAGATAGACAGATAGACTGACAGACAGACAGGTAGAGAGGGGGTGGGGTGGAGAGAGAGACAGAGACAGATAGACATAATGAGACAGAGACAGATAGACTGACAGACAGACAGGTAGAGAGGGGGTGGGGTGGAGAGAGAGACAGAGACAGATAGACAGATAGACATAATGAGACAGAGACAGATAGACTGACAGACAGACAGGTAGAGGGGGTGGGGTGGAGAGAGAGACAGAGACAGATAGACAGAGACATAATGAGACAGAGACAGATAGACTGACAAACAGGTAGAGAGGGGGTGGGGTGGAGAGAGAGACAGAGACAGATAGACATAATGAGACAGAGACAGATAGACTGACAAACAGGTAGAAAGGGGGTGGGGTGGAGAGAGAGACAGAGACAGATAGACAGATAGACATAATGAGACAGAGACAGATAGACTGACAGACAGGTAGAGAGGGGGTGGGGTGGAGAGAGAGACAGAGACAGATAGACAGATAGACATAATGAGACAGAGACAGATAGACTGACAAACAGGTAGAGAGGGGGTGGGGTGGAGAGAGAGACAGAGACAGACAGATAGATATACTGACAGACAGATAGAGAGGGGGTGGGGTGGAGAGAGAGACAGAGACAGATAGACAGACAGACAGACAGGTAGAGAGGGGGTGGGGTGGAGAGAGAGACAGAGACAGATAGACAGATAGACATAATGAGACAGAGACAGATAGACTGACAAACAGGTAGAGAGGGGGTGGGGTGGAGAGAGAGACAGAGACAGATAGACTGACAGACAGATAGAGAGGGGGTGGGGTGGAGAGAGAGACAGAGACAGATAGACAGATAGACATAATGAGACAGAGACAGATAGACTGACAAACAGGTAGAGAGGGGGTGGGGTGGAGAGAGAGACAGAGACAGATAGACAGATAGACATAATGAGACAGAGACAGATAGACTGACAGACAGGTAGAGAAGGGGTGGAGAGAGAGACAGAGACAGATAGACATAATGAGACAGAGACAGATAGACTGACAGACAGACAGGTAGAGGGGGGGTGGGGTGGAGAGAGAGACAGAGACAGATAGACAGATAGACATAATGAGACAGAGACAGATAGACTGACAGACAGGTAGAGAGGGGGTGGGGTGGAGAGAGAGACAGATAGACAGATAGACTGACAGACAGATAGAGAGGGGGTGGGGTGGAGAGAGAGACAGAGACAGATAGACTGACAGACAGATAGAGAGGGGTGGGGTGAGAGAGAGACAGAGACAGATAGACTGACAGACAGATAGACTGACAGACAGATAGAGACATAATGAGGAGGTGGGGTGAGAGAGAGACAGAGACAGATAGACAGACAGACAGACATACAGACAGGTAGAGAGGGGTGGGGTGGAGAGAGAGACAGAGACAGATATGGAGAGAGAGACAGAGACAGATACAGATAGACATAATGAGACAGAGACAGATAGACTGACAGACAGGTAGAGAGGGGTGGGGTGGAGAGAGAGACAGAGACAGATAGACAGATAGACATAATGAGACAGAGACAGATAGACTGACAGACAGGTAGAGAGGGGGTGGGGTGGAGAGAGAGACAGAGACAGATAGACATAATGAGACAGAGACAGATAGACTGGCAGACAGGTAGAGAGGGGGTGGGGTGGAGAGGGAGACAGAGACAGATAGACAGATAGACTGACAGACAGGTAGAGAGGGGGTGGGGTGGAGAGAGAGACAGAGACAGATAGACATAATGAGACAGAGACAGATAGACTGATAGACTGACAGACAGGTATAGAGGGGGTGGGGTGGAGAGAGAGACAGACAGATAGACAGATAGACTGACAGACAGGTAGAGAGGGGGTGGGGTGGAGAGAGAGACAGAAACAGATAGACAGATAGACTGACAGACAGGTAGAGTCTAGTCAATAACTCCAACACAATTTCCTTCCCAGTTCCCACCTTTCATTTTTTTTTTTTCTGAAGGGAAAGGTTTGGAAACATTTTTTTTACAGTAAACCACACATACACTACATTAACACACAGAAACAGTAAATCCTTCAGATAATTAATCTAATAGGACTAATAGTACTGTAGAGCTATTTTTATTTGCACACAATATAGCTGGGTCACCTCGTCCTGCCCCTATGGGTCCAGCACCCTGCAACGCCCCAACACTCCCCACTCAGCTTTAGAATCTTAGTGAAACATGAATTTATTGATTTTGTGTGTTTTAGGCCAAGGTCAGACTGACAACCCACAGACCCCCAGGGCCAGGACTGAGCAACTCAGCAGCTAGGGATTGCCTAAATATGTATCTCCCCTGACGTGGACATGACATGAATACATGTCAATATGTATCTCCCCTGACGTGGACATGACATGAATACATGTCAATATGTATCTCCCCTGACGTGGACATGGTGTTACTTCCGGCGCCGACTGAGATGGCCGCCTCGCTTCGCGTTCCTAGGAAACTATGCAGTTTTTTGTTTTTTTACGTGTTATTTCTTACATTAGTACCCCAGGTCATCTTAGGTTTCATTACATACAGTCGAGAATAACTACTGAATATAAGATCAGCGTCAACTCACCATCAGTACGACCAAGAATATGTTTTCCGCGACGCGGATCCGGTGTTCTGCCTTACAAACAGGACAACGGAATGGATCGCATGCAGCGACCCAAGGAAACGACTCCGAAAAAGAGGGAAACGAGGCGGTGTTCTGGTCAGACTCCGAAAAAGGGCACATCGCGCACCACTCCCCAGCATTCTTCTTGCCAATGTCCAGTCTCTTGACAACAAGGTTGACGAAATCCGAGCAAGGGTAGCATTCCAGAGGGACATCAGAGACTGCAACGTTCTCTGCTTCACGGAAACATGGCTTACTGGGAAGACGCTATCCGATGCGGTGCAGCCAACGGGTTTCTCCACGCATCGCGCCGACAAATACAAACATCTTTCTGGTAAGAAGAGTGGCGGGGGCGTATGCCTCATGACTAACGAGACATGGTGTGATGAAGGAAACATACAGGAACTCAAATCCTTCTGTTCACCTGATTTAGAATTCCTCACAATCAAATGTAGACCGCATTATCTTCCAAGAGAATTCTCTTCGATTATAATCACAGCCGTATATATCCCCCCCCCAAGCAGACACATCGATGGCTCTGAACGAACTTTATTTAACTCTTTGCAAACTGGAAACCATTTATCCGGAGGCTGCATTCATTGTAGCTGGGGATTTTAACAAAGCTAATCTGAAAACAAGACTCCCTAAATTTTATCAGCATATCGATTGCGCAACCAGGGGTGGTAAAACCTTGGATCATTGTTACTCTAACTTCCGCGACGCATATAAGGCCCTGCCCGCCCCCTTTCGGAAAAGCTGACCACGACTCCATTTTGCTGATCCCTGCCTACAGGCAGAAACTAAAACAAGAGGCTCCCACGCTGAGGTCTGTCCAACGCTGGTCAGACCAAGCTGACTCCACACTCCAAGACTGCTTCCATCACGTGGACTGGGACATGTTTCGTATTGCGTCAGATGGAAATATTGACGAATACGCTGATTCGTGTGCGAAGTTCATTAGAACGTGCGTCGAAGATGTCGTTCCCATAGCAACGATAAAAACATTCCCAAACCAGAAACCGTGGATTGATGGCAGCATTCGCGTGAAACTGAAAGCGCGAACCACTGCTTTTAATCAGGGCAAGGTGTCTGGTAACATGTCAGAATATAAACAATGCAGCTATTCCCTCCGCAAGGCTATTAAACAAGCTAAGCGTCAGTACAGAGACAAAGTGGAATCTCAATTCAATGGCTCAGACACAAGAGGCATGTGGCAGGGTCTACAGTCAATCACGGACTACAAGAAGAAACTCAGCCCAGTCACGGACCAGGATGTCTTGCTCCCAGGCAGACTAAATAACTTTTTTGCCCGCTTTGAGGACAATACAGTGCCACTGACACGGCCTGCAATGAAAACATACGGTCTCTCCTTCACTGCAGCCGAGGTGAGTAAGACATTTAAACGTGTTAACCCTCGCAAGGCTGCAGGCCCAGACGGCATCCCCAGCCGCGCCCTCAGAGCATGCGCAGACCAGCTGGCCGGTGTGTTTACGGACATATTCAATCAATCCCTATACCAGTCTGCTGTTCCCACATGCTTCAAGAGGGCCACCATTGTTCCTGTTCCCAAGGAAGCTAAGGTAACTGAGCTAAACGACTACCGCCCCGTAGCACTCACTTCCGTCATCATGAAGTGCTTTGAGAGACTAGTCAAGGACCATATCACCTCCACCCTACCTGACACCCTAGACCCACTCCAATTTGCTTACCGCCCAAATAGGTCCACAGACGATGCAATCTCAACCACACTGCACACTGCCCTAACCCACCTGGACAAGAGGAATACCTATGTGAGAATGCTGTTCATCGACTACAGCTCGGCATTCAACACCATAGTACCCTCCAAGCTCGTCATCAAGCTCGAGACCCTGGGTCTCGACCCCGCCCTGTGCAACTGGGTACTGGACTTCCTGACGGGCCGCCCCAGGTGGTGAGGGTAGGCAACAACATCTCCTCCCGCTGATCCTCAATACGGGGCCCCACAAGGGTGCGTTCTGAGCCCTCTCCTGTACTCCCTGTTCACCCACGACTGCGTGGCCACGCACGCCTCCAACTCAATCATCAAGTTTGCGGACGACACAACAGTGGTAGGCTTGATTACCAACAACGACGAGACGGCCTACAGGGAGGAGGTGAGGGCCCTCGGAGTGTGGTGTCAGGAAAATAACCTCACACTCAACGTCAACAAAACTAAGGAGATGATTGTGGACTTCAGGAAACAGCAGAGGGAACACCCCCTATCCACATCGATGGATCAGTAGTGGAGAGGGTAGCAAGTTTTAAGTTCCTCGGCATACACATCACAGACAAACTGAATTGGTCCACTCACACTGACAGCGTCGTGAAGAAGGCGCAGCAGCGCCTCTTCAACCTCAGGAGGCTGAAGAAATTCGGCTTGTCACCAAAAAGCACTCACAAACTTCTACAGATGCACAATCGAGAGCATCCTGGCGGGCTGTATCACCGCCTGGTACGGCAACTGCTCCGCCCTCAACCGTAAGGCTCTCCAGAGGGTAGTGAGGTCTGCACAACGCATCACCGGGGCAAACTACCTGCCCTCCAGGACACCTACACCACCCGATGTTACAGGAAGGCCATAAAGATCATCAAGGACATCAACCACCCGAACCACTGCCTGTTCACCCCGCTATCATCCAGAAGGCGAGGTCAGTACAGGTGCATCAAAGCTGGGACCGAGAGACTGAAAAACAGCTTCTATCTCAAGGCCATCAGACTGTTAAACAGCCACCACTAACATTGAGTGGCTGCTGCCAACACACTGTCATTGACACTGACCCAACTCCAGCCACTTTAATAATGGGAATTGATGGGAAATGATGTAAATATATCACTAGCCACTTTAAACAATGCTACCTTATATAATGTTACTTACCCTACATTATTCATCTCATATGCATACGTATATACTGTACTCTAGATCATCGACTGCATCCTTATGTCACTAGCCACTTTAACTATGCCACTTTGTTTACTTTGTCTACATACTCATCTCATATGTATATACTGTACTCGATACCATCTACTGTATGCTGCTCTGTACCATCACTCATTCATATATCCTTATGTACATATTCCTTATCCCCTTACACTGTGTATAAGACAGTAGTTTTGGAATTGTTAGTTATATTACTTGTTGGTTATCACTGCATTGTCGGAACTAGAAGCACAAGCATTTCGCTACACTCGCATTAACATCTGCTAACCATGTGTATGTGACAAATAAAATTTGATTTGATTTGGATTTGATTTGACATGACATGAATACATGTCAATATGTATCTCCCCTGACGTGGACATGACATGAATACATGTCAATATGTATCTTCCCTGACGTGGACATGACATGAATACATGTCAATATGTATCTCCCCTGACGTGGACATGACATGAATACATGTCAATATGTATCTCCCCTGACGTGTCCCCTGACTCCCCTGACATGTCCCCTGACGTGTCCCCTGACCTGTCCCCTGACGTGGACATTTCAATACATACACTTTAAGTCGTACAGTATTCCATATAAGGCATCCAAACCGTATGAAAGTTGTCCAGTATACCCTTAATCTTGTTAGAAATCAAATCTAGTGATACAAAATTTGATATTGTGGGAGGATATCCAACCTTCCAATAAATGGCAATGCATTTCTTAGCTGCTATAAATACTTGGTAACACAGTTTCTTCAGATAACAGTCTCCAGTATCAACATTTCCAAGCAAACAAAAACAGGGAGAATGGAGAATCTGTAGACATGCTGAGATAAAAGAACATACACTTGCAAAAATTCAGCCAGCCTTCACAAGAGCATAACATATGCAAATAAGTCCCTTTTGTGCTTTACACCTCCAGCAGAGGAATGACATTTCTGAGTGCACGATATTCAGTTTCACTGGCATATAGTACGTTCTATAGATGGTCTTAAACTGCAGTAATTTATGTCTGCTATTATATGAACATGACTGGGCATTCCAACATGTCTATATCCATTCATCATCATCAATAGTGTCTCCCAGGTCTTCCTCACATTTTGTTTGACATGTTTTGTGTCCACGGGAAAAATACAGTTTGGAAATTAACTTTGGAGGTTAGTCAGACTGCCTTAAAATAGCACCTGGCTTGTCCAGTGTTTGTTGCGCAGAGTGAATAAAGTGTTGTATCTGCAGATATTCACCTCAGGTCCGTCAAATACTGGTCTTCCCTGGCTGTCTGACCCTACTGTCACCATCTGATCCTGCTAAGACATGATGAACAGTGTTGTGTACTGACTGCACTAGAGGGCTGCATTCCCATGGGATGCCTGCAGGACCTGCTTAACCAACGTGATTCGAAGTGCAATAAAAACATACTATAATCATGATTGAAAAGGAAAAGGCACAACGCCCACATGGGTTAGGCTACTATGGCGAGTGAGCGTTGCGCCTTGTCATATTCAGTAAGTATTGATTACCCATTTATTTGTCTCTGCCTGCAAATCGTCTTCCTAAAATATAGGCTATATCCTATAGGACTATGCAAAACGTAGTAAGTGTTGCTGTCATGATTCTTGCTGCTCCAAGTTCAGTAGCCATACCTGCGAGATCAGGTGTGCATCTGGTCTCAATGAAATAGAGTAGACTATAGCCTACACATGGTTCGAGAAGCATGGGGCAGTTATCTTTCCAAGGAAATGTACTTCCTAAATACTTTACTAAATTGCCTAGATACAGGCCTAAATATTGATCGCCTTTCATTTGCGTCAACCTCACCTCTAACTCTCAGCATTGCGCACACACACACATCCGCACACACACACACACACACACACACACACACACACACACACACACACACACACACACACACACACACACACACACACACACACACACACACACACACAAAGCTTAATCAGTATGCCGGACACTTACAATTAGCTCTAGTCCGGGCGCTGGAGACAGCTAAAACCAGACAACCCTCACCAGCCGAGAACACCTCCTAGATTCACACTGAAATAGCGAGGAGAGGGGCAACAAGCAACATGTCGACTGGCTACTCAATAGAGTCCAATTTAAGAGATCGCGAAACAAGAGTGATGGCCAAATCGGGATATTGTTTCTACAAGAGCACTTTGCAGTGAGCCTAAATACATTGCTTTATCCGAGCTGTCACACTCCATCCTTCCTTATCATCACAAACACATTCTACTAGCGTTTCTCTACTAGCCTATGGTTTGTTTTTCCCCAAAAGCAGAATATTTCAGGTCATCCTATTGTTAGTGTCTGGAGAGCTGCTGCTGACAGCGTGTCTAATAGGAGCTGTAGTGCAACCCCCCTCTTCCCCGTATATCGCCTGTTCTGTGGGGTAATTCTCCGGGTACTGCCCGGCCCACCAGGCTCCATCAGTTCCTCCACAGCCAGATTGCCCTCTCCCCGGGCTGGCAAAACATGATGCGATGTGACTGCAATGACTTCATTGCCTCCAAATTAACTTGAGCGTCTTCTGAAGTGGAGGAAACATCTCAGAACTCACAACTTTCAAAACCAGCTGGGTTCTGTTTCTCCCCCCCCAACTAAAAAATACGATGATTTCATCGTCTTCACACACATTAAAAAGAAATGCTTCTATATAGTGCCAAATAAGGGCTATTTGGCTTGTAACCACAGCAGAACCATTTTGGTGCTATATATAAACCTTTTTCAGGTCCTATAAAGAACCATGCTCATAAGGTTCTAAATGAAACCTGTATGGTGCTGTAAAATAACTTTTCCCAAGGTTCTATAAAAAACTATTAAAACATATTCTATATAGCACCAAAAAATGGTTCTGCTATGGTTACAATCATTTTGGGGGCTATATACAGTAGAACCGTTTTATATGGCTCTTTATAGAACCTCAATCTCATAGATTCTTTATAGAACCATACAGGGTTTTTTATTAATGGTTTAATAGACAGGTTGGTTGTTTATCAACAAAACCAATGCGTGTGCGACCATGGGTCAAACAGATAGGGTTGGCTTAGACTGTTGAGAACATTAAACTCTATTTCATCTCCAATGTTTATTGAAGATTTGTACAATAACCACTTGTCTCTCAAATACATCGTTACATTTGTTGGTTCGTTAGCTAGCAAATTTCTTGCCATTTTAGCATACACCTCAAAACAAGACATGGTATCAAGAACAAGATGAAACTTGCTGAAATGAGTCAAATACAATTCCCCACATGGCAGCTTCTTGTCATTGTTGGTAGCTATCTGACCATCCAGAATCACAACAAATGACGGACTTCTGCCCCTCACGGACATCTGAGTGCGCTAAGAAATACGTCCAAAATGACTAATTGGAGGTAGAAAGGAGTTGGAGCACTCGTTTTTTTCATTCATCTGTTTTATTATCGTGTTTATTAACTAGTTGAATCAGGTGTTCTAGCTCTGGAAGAACTGTGGGTCCCTGAGGAGAGAATTAAGAACTACCGACTTAGTCAACTTTTACGAGACACCGTCACAGGCCATAGTCATACAGTATAACATGTAATAACATAACACAACAGATTAGATCAACTGAAATGACACTCTCGCTCACAGTATAACATGTAATAACATAACACAACAGATTAGATCAACTGAAATGACTCTCGCTCACAGTATAACATGTAATAACATAACACAACAGATTAGATCAACTGAAATGACACTCTCGCTCACAGTATAACATGTAATAACATAACACAACAGATTAGATCAACTGAAATGACACTCTCGCTCACAGTATAACATGTAATAACATAACACAACAGATTAGATCAACTGAAATGACACTCTCGCTCACAGTGGCACAAAATGAGCTGTGAGCAAACCACGCCACAAAATATTTTAATGATCCGCCACCCCTGCATTTAAATGATCACTGAATTGCAAAGAACTATTGAAGAGCTCAAAGGGTTCATTGGGCCAGTATGGCTCCACATAGAACCATCCCCCTTCCTAAAGAACACTTGAGGAACCCACATTTTTTTTGTGTGCAGTTAACCTTGAAGTATATCTGGCTGGCTACAGAGCAAATGCAAAACTAGTATATCAAGGCTGGATCGTGGACAGTCTCCTTCAAATGTCGACAGGCACACTGTATGCATAAGACAGCAATGGTTCTATGGTTATTTTGACATGGATGCCAGTTCCGAAGTATTATGTGATCGTTCTGTCAGAGAGAAATAAGAGGTGGTGTTAAGAGACAAGAGACAGGATATAGAGAAACAGCTTCTGTGTCTCTATCTGTTCTTTGTTCTCCCCATGGGGGACATATATGTGGTGGTGAAATGACACATCAGAGGGGGAAGCTGAGTCCCCATGCATAATCAAATAGGACTGAATACTTTAGCCTCTCCTCTGGCTCCGGCTCCATCCAGGTCAGAGCTGTAGCTAGAAGGATCCCATTTTGCAGACGAGGACAAAGCATCTATTAAGGGTATTATATTCCACTGACAGCACTCCGCCTGCAGACCTGCAGCTTCATTTCTTACTTCGAGGGACACAGAGGTGATGTGATTCACAGGTTTATAAAATTCAACACACCCGCTGGGACGCCGGCACTGTAAAAAACAATAAAAAGACTGATATGGTTCTGAATAAAACACATGATGTCAATGTCACTTATTAAAAGGATGACATATGGCTCGATAGAGGTCCTTTGCTACTGTCGTTTACGGCCATCTAAAACGGAATGACCAGAATAAAAGTGAAGAGAATTGTAGATTAAACAGCCGAAATGTTAAGACAAACAGTGTGGACATTAGATTTAACCTGGTCTGTGGTCTGTAGTTTGTACTCTGCTGTTTTATCTTCCATAGGGCCAGTTTCATCATCTTCTGTGGAATTACCGATCACTAATTTCAAACACTCACAGGCTAGGGAAGTCATACCAGGTAGCCATTCTAGGCTAGGTAAGTCATGCTAGGTATCCATGATAGGCTAGGGAAGTGATGCAAGGTAGCCATGCTAGGCTAGGTAAGTCATGCTAGGTATCCATGATAGGCTAGGGAAGTGGTGCAAGGTAGCCATGCTAGGCTAGGGAAGTAGGCCTAACGCCAGGTAGAGACTTCATTAGCTCTACTGTAGCCTGGTTGACACACAGTCGGCCAATATTATGCCTCTGGCCCACTATAATGTTACCATTATGAGGGCCCTAAAGAATCATTATGAGGGCCCTAAAGATGTGCAACACTTCTGAATGCAACAGTACAGAACACAGCCAACAATGAACGTAATCCTGATGGATCAAACGCCTACAGCACACAGGGAAACAAGGATCGGGCAATCTCAGTTCTTGTTATCTCATTTGAACTACAGTACTGTATAGAATGTCTCTGTTATGTCTCACAATGTACTGTATGGAATGTTTCTGTTGTCTCCCAACTGTGCTTTCAAGGGCTTTGAGGAAAAACTCTGAAATATTTGCGAAGACTCCTTTTCTTTATGAACTATTTCCCCTCTCCAGAACAGCCCGGGGATTCAGTCATTCACAATTTATAATCCATTAGGGGGCGCTATTAAAATTTTGGGATGAAAAACGTTCCCGTTTTAAACAAGATATTTTGTCACGAAAAGATGCTCGACTATGAATATAATTGACAGCTTTGGATAGAAAACACTCTGACGTTTCCAAAACTGCAAAGATATTGTCTGTGAGTGCCACAGAACTGATGTTACAGGCGAAACCCAGTTAAAAATCCAACCAGGAAGTGCCGCATTTTTTAAAACCGCCTCATGCCAATGATTCCTTATATGGCTGTGAATGAGCTACGAATGAGCTTACGTTTTCCACGTATTCCCCAAGGTGTCTACAGCATTGTGATGTCTTTTTACACATTTCCATTGAAGAATAGCCGAAAGGGACCATATATAGCAAGTGGTCACATGGTGTCTCCCGCAGAAAATCTTGCGTAAAATACTGAGGTAGCCATTTTTCCAATCGCTTCTTATGAGAAACCAATTGCCTCGACGGATATATTATTGAATATATATGTTAAAAACACCTTGAGGATGGATCCTAAACAACGTTTGCCGTGTTTCTGTCGATATTATGGAGCAAATTTAGAAAAAAGTTTGGTGTTATAGTGGTAGCATTTTCCGGTCGATTTCTCAGCCAAGCATGATGAACAAACGGGAGCTATTTCACCTACAAAAATAATATTTTTGGAAAAAAGGAACATTTGCTATTGTCACGCCCTGGTCGAAGTATATTGTGTTTGTCTTTATTTATTTGGTCAGGCCGGGGTGTGACATGGGTTTATTGTGGTGTGTTTTGTCTTGGGGTTTTGTTAGGTATTGGGTGTGTGGCTTAGTGGGGGTATCTAGCTAAGTCTATGGCTGTCTGGAGTGGTTCTCAATCAGAGGCAGGTGTTTATCGTTGTCTCTGATTGGGAACCATATTTAGGCAGCCATATTCTTTGAGTGTTTGGTGGGTGATTGTTCCTGTCTTTGTGTTTGCACCAGATAGGGCTGTTTCGGTTTTCACATTTCATTATTTTGTAGTTTCTTCATGTATAGTTTTTTCCTTCATTAAAATATCATGAATCATCATCACGCTGCATTTTGGTCCGACTCTCCTTCTCCACAAGAAAGCCGTTACAGAATCACCCACCACAACAGGACCAAGCAGCGTGTCAACAGGCAGCAGGAGATACGTAATAAGGAATTCTGGACATGGGAGGAAATCCTCGACGGGAGAGGACCCTGGGCTAAACCAGGGGAGTGTAGCCGCCCCAAGGTGCAGTCTGGAGAATATCGCCGCCCCAAAGAAGAACTGGAGGCGGCGAGAGCTGAAAGGCGCTGGTATGAGGAGAAGCAACAGCGGCAACAGGAGCAACAATATCTGGACTACACAACTTGGGAGGAGATAGACAGGTGGGCGGTCGACCCAGGGAGAGTGCCGGAGCCCGCCTGGGATTCGATGGAGCAGTGCGCGGAAGGTTATTGGATAATGGAGTAGGCGAAGCAAGCACGGCGGCGCGGACGGAAGCCCGAGAGTCAGCCCCAAACATTTCTTGGAGGGGGGCTCACAGGGAGTAGGGCTACGCCAGGTAGGAGACCTGCGCAAACTCCCTGTGCTTACCGGGGGGCTAAAGAGACCGGGCAGGCACCGTGTTATGCTATGCAGCGCACGGTGTCTCCAGTGCGGGTGCATAGCCCGGTGCGGTACATACCAGCTCTTCGTATTGGCCGGGCTAGAGTGGGCATCGAGCCAGGTAAGGTTGGGCAGGCTCGGTGCTCAAGAGCTCCAGTGTGCCTGCACGGTCCGGTCTATCCAGTGCCACCTCCACACACCAGTCCTCCGGTGGCAGCTCCCCGCACCAGGCTTCCTGTGCGTGTCCTCGGTCCAGTACCACCATTGCCAGCACCACGCACCAGGCCTTCAGTGCGCCTCGCCTGTCTAGCGCTATCAGAGCCTTCCTCCTCTCCAGCGCTGTTGGAGTCTCCCGCCTGTTCAGCGCAGCCAGAGCCTTCCTCCTCTACAGCGCTGCTGGAGTCTCCCGCCAGTTTAGCCCAGCCAGAGCCTTCCTCCTCTACAGCGCTGCCGGAGCCTCCCGCCTGTTCAACGCAGCCAGAGCCTTCCTCCTCTATAGCGCTGCTGGAGTCTCCCGCCTGTTTAGCGCAGCCAGAGCCTTCCTCCTCTCCTGTGCTGCCGGAGTCTCCCGCCTGTTCAGCGCTGCCAGAGCCTTCCTCCTCTACAGCGCTGCTGGAGTCTCCTGCCTGTTCAGCGTAGCCAGAGCTGCCAGCCTGCATGGAGCAGCCTGAGCTGTCAGTCTGCATGGAGCAGCCAGAGCTGTCAGTCTGCATGGAGCAGCCAGAGATGCCAGTCTGCATGGAGCAGCCAGAGATGCCAGTCTGCATGGAGCAGCCAGTCTGCATGGAGCAGCCAGAGCTGCCAGTCTGCATGGAGCAGCCAGAGCTGCCAGTCTGCATGGAGCTGCCAGTCTGCATGGAGCTGCCAGTCTGCATAGAGCAGCCAGAGCTGCCAGTCTGCATAGAGCAGCCAAAGCTGCCAGTCTGCATGGAGCTGCCAGTCTGCATGGAGCTGCCAGTCTGCATGGAGCAGCCAGAGCTGCCAGTCTGCGTTGAGCAGCTAGATCCGCCAGTCAGCCAGACTCTTCCAGATCTGCCAGTCAGCCAGACTCTTCCAGATCTGCCAGTCAGCCAGACTCTTCCAGATCCGCCAGTCAACCAGACTCTTCCAGATCCGCCAGCCAGCCAGGATCTGCCGGAGCCAACTACCTGCCTGAGCTTCCTCTCAGTGCCGAGCTTCCCCTCAGTGCCGAGCTTCCCCTCAGTGCCGAGCTTCCCCTCAGTGCCGAGCTTCCCCTCAGTGCCGAGCTTCCCCTCAGTCCCGAGCTTCCCCTCAGTCCCGAGCTTCCCCAGTCCCGAGTTGCCCCTCAGTCCAGTGGGTTTCTGGGTGAGGACTACTAGGCCATGGTCGGCGGCGAGGGTGGACTATCCTAGGACGCGAGGAGGGACTAAGACATTGATTGAGTGGAGTCCACGTCCCGCGCCGGAGCCGCCAACATGGACAGACGCCCACCCGGACCCTCCCTATTGTTTTGATGTGCGTCCGGGAGTCCGCACCTTAGGGGGGGGGTTCTGTCATGCCCTGGTCGAAGTGTATTGTGTTTGTCTTTATTTATTTGGTCAGGCCGGGGTGTGACATGGGTTTATTGTGTTTTGTCTTGGGGTTTTGTTAGGTATTGGGTGTGTGGCTTAGTGGGGGTATCTAGCTAAGTCTATGGCTGTCTGGAGTGGTTCTCAATCAGAGGCAGGTGTTTATCGTTGTCTCTGATTGGGAACCATATTTAGGCAGCCATATTCTTTGAGTGTTTGGTGGGTGATTGTTCCTGTCTTTGTGTTTGCACCAGATAGGGCTGTTTCGGTTTTCACATTTCATTATTTTGTAGTTTCTTCATGTATAGTTTTTTCCTTCATTAAAATATCATGAATCATCACGCTGCATTTTGGTTCGACTCTCCTTCTCCACAAGAAAGCCGTTTACAGCTATCTAACTGGGAGTCTCCTGAGTGAAAGCATCTGAAGTTATTCAAAGGTAAATTATTTAATTTGGTTGCTTTTCTTATTTTCGTGAAAATGTTGCCTGCTGCCAGCAGAGCCTAGCATAGCATCATGCCATGATAAACTTACACAAATGCTTGTCTAGCGTTGGCTGTAACGCATATTTTGAAAATCTGAGATGACAGTGTTGTTAACAAAAGGCTCAGCTTGTGTTTGAATATATTTAATTCATTTAATTTGCGATTTTCATGAATAGGAAAAGTTTCTAGGGGTATTTATGTCCGCTGCGTTATGCTAATTAGTTTGAGGCTATGATTACGATCCACGGGATTACTCGTCGCAAGAGGTTTTAATACAGTTACAGATTTTAAGTCTGGTAATGGTGTACTGTTGAAGCTTTAATGAAAATAGTGTGTGTGTGTGTGGGTGTCAGTCTCTTTCACTGTGGGTTTTGTTTCAAAATGGAATAAAAAACATCTGTAATCTCACAAGTTATTTTGCTTGTATTTAATACGAATACCCTCTTTGTTATGGTTTTATATTTTTTGTTAATTACATTTTTATTATTAATAAAATCAGTGTGTCTTGTGTAACATTTCAAGTGTCATAAATGTGCTTGAAAGGCACTACAAAGAGGGGACTCGGTACTCTGTTATATTACCTTTTTGTGAGTAGCACTTGACACTGGTCCACCAAGGGACCATTTCTCAGAGAAAAGCAACACAGATAGTTTAACAGTATGGAAGGAGTGCCAGCGCTTACACCGCGGAGATAAAGCCATCATGCAATACGTTGACTGTGTTCAGATCAGATGTAAATCCAATATCTTATTTGCAATGCATACTATTCATAAAAAGGATCTCCTAAAATAAGACAGGATGGCCATCATCCAGATTCGGACTCCATTCCTGTTTAAAGTCACATAAGGAAACCCAGCAGGATCCAAAACCAGGAAGAGCACACTAGTGTATTATAGAGCGGGCAGTGTCTACATGACCCCAAGAGACACCCACCACTCTCCTCTTGAGCTTATTCTCTCACACTTCGGTTCCTTCCTTAGTTTCCCCTCGTTACTAGGAGACAAAAAGCCAATGCTCTGCACAGTCAGCGTAACACTCTTTATCTTCCCCCCCATTATGGAGTACAGATTCCCCAAGGCGCCGCTTTAACAAATCCCCATTCATTAAATATGCAACCGGCGAATAGCATGGGATTATATCCAGCATGAACGTTTGATATGGAAAATGGCTGAATAAAGTCGAGGAATGGACGGAGAGATGGAGAGGCGAAATGAGGGGATGAGATAATGGTAGCGGTTTATAGTGAAGCTGTCTTAATGGCATTGATGAGTAGTTAGATTCTTGCTGAGGTCAGCTAAGGGCCTTGGGGGCCAGCGTGGGGCCATTGATCCTGGGGTCCTTCAACACCAAGGGCCAAAGAGGCTTTCTAAACATTATTACGGAGGGAGATGTAACAATGTCCCAAGGAGTAATAAAATACATAATCCTGAAACAGCTGGAGGAGCTAGAGGCTCTCTGAGACAGAAACAGGACACAGAAGATCAATCTGGGTACAGCATAGCCTCCCACAGAGCATGTTTGTGACGCCCTGATTTGCTTTATCTTGGCCAGGTCGCAGTTGTAAATGATAACTTGTTCTCAACTGGCCTACCTGGTTAAATAAAGGTGAAATAAATACATTTAAAAAAACAGGGCAAACAGGGGCCATACATTATGCCAAGCTGTTTCTCCAACCCCAAAATGTACCACTCCAATCCAGGGCTTCATTGGTTATTAATTTGCGGTGGCCCTGATCCATCTAAGACCCTGGGAAAAGCTTTAGTCAAGTAGGCTATAATTCACAGACATCCTGTTTCTTGTCTCAGATTGGTGTTGGTAATTTAAGGGTTCGACAGACAGGCTGCATACTGTAAGCCACCATCTCCTGCTCGCTATCACTCTCTGCACATGGGTGCCAAATTGGGATTCTCCGTGTAACCTCGCTGCAGGGTTACCTTGGGAAGAATGAAGCAGGTCGTAAACAAGGAATGGTGTAAGACTTTGACAGGCCTTTGTGGTGTACTTCAATATAAAATAATACAGTTCCAACATTTCCAGATACTGTGCCATAATGTCACTGATTACACTTCCTTTAGATGATACATTATGCAAATGAGGCCTAGTAGTAATTAAAGATAAATTCCAATTAAATGTATCCATGATTACATTAGGCCTACATAGCGCCAAAATCCCCTTCTCTGGAGAATCAACCTGTCCTGATTTCAAGGTGTGTGCTGCGTGCGTGTGTGTGCGTGTGTAGGTGTATATGTGTGGGCCTAGGGCTAATGGACTACACATACGTGATTCTGCATGCTTATCCCATTGGGAGCTTGCCCTGTGTGGGTCCATCTGTATGTGTTTAGCTGGAGGATGTGTGAGGCAGGGAGATAGAGGAGAGGTGAGGAAGTGGAACATAAGTTGACATATAGCTTAGCTGGTCTCGTCCTAATGTGATGCATGGGTAGGTAAAGGGGAGGGGGCTGAGACCAGCACACTACAACACTACACTATACTGATATACATATACAGTACCAGTCAAAATGTTTTCTTTATTTTTTAAATATTTTCTACATTGTAGAATAATAGTGAACACATTAAAACTATGAAATAACACATACGGAATCATCTAGTACCAAAAAAGTGTTTGAGAGAGAGAGAGAGCGAGAACACAGATCTGGTCTGTATTGTTGGGTTCTGGGGACTGTTTTACTGCAGTAGCTAACCATTGATTAAAGAGGATTATTAAGATAGGCATTAAGAGAGGACAAACACTGTCCCCACCTCTCTACACCCTGGGCACTCACTTCTGTCATCATGAAGTGCTTTGAGAGGCTAGTTAAGGATCATATAGCCTCGACCTTACCTGACACCCTAGAGTCTAGGGTCTAGGGCCTAGACCCACTTCAATTTCCTTACCGCCCCAATATATCCACAGATGATGCAATCGCCATCACACTGCCCTATCCCTTCTGGACTAGAGGAATACCTATGTAAGAATGCTGCTCATTGACTATAGCTCAGCCTTCAACACCATAGTGCCCTCCATCACTGCAGCTAGTGACTGGAACGAGCTGCAACAAACACTCAAACTGGACAGTTTTATCTCAATCTCTTCATTCAAAGACTCAATCATGGACACTCTTACTGACAGTTGTGGCTGCTTTGCGTGATGTATGGTTGTCTCTACCTTCTTGCCCTTTGTGCTGTTGTCTGTGCCTAATAATGTTTGTACCATGTTTTGTGCTGCTTCCATGTTGTTGTCACGTTGTGATGCTACCATGCTGTGTTGTCATGTGTTGCTGCCTTGCTATGTTGTTGTCTTTAGGTCTCTGTTTATGTAGTGTTGTCTCTCTTGTCGTGATGTGTGTTTTGTTCTATATTTATATTTATATGTTATTTTTCTTTTTTAATCCCCGCAGGAGGTATTTTACCTTTTGGTAGGCCGTCATTCTACATTAGAATTTGTTCTTAATAACTGACTCGCCTAGTTAAATAGGTGAAAAAATGATTATAATAAAGGTGCAGGTCTGAACCCCGCCTTGTGCAACTGGGTCTTGGACTTCTTGACGGACGGTGAAGGTAGGAAACAACACCTCCACTTCTCTGATCCTCAACACACGGGCCCCACAATGGTCCATACTCAGCTGCCTCCTCCCTCCAGCCTACAGGGAGGAGGTGAGGCCCCTGGCGGAGTGGTTCCAGGAAAATAACCTCTCCCTCAACGTCAAAAAAACGAATGAGCTGATCGTAGACTTCAGGAAACAGCAGAGGGAGCACGCCCCTATCCACATCGACAGGACTGCAGTGGAGAAGGTGAAAAGCTTCAAGTTCCTCAGCGTACACATCCCTGACAATCTGAAATTGTACACCCTCCCAGACAGTGTGGTTAACCTTCAACCTCAGGACGCTGAAGAAATTTGGCTTGGCCCCTAAAACCCTTACAGATGCACCATTGAGCGCATCCTGTCGGGCTGTATCACCGCCAGGTACGGCAACTGCACCGCCCACAACCGCAGGGCTCTCCAGAGGGTGGTGCAGTCTGCCCAACACATCAACAGGGCACAACACACTGCCTGCCCTCCAGGACACCTACAGCACCCGATGTCACAGGAAGGCCAAAAATATCATCAAGGACATCAACCACCCGAGCCACTGCCTGTTCACCCTGCTATCATCCAGAAGGCAAGGTCAGTACAGGTACATCAAAGCTGGGACTGAGAGACTGAATAACAGCTTCTATCTCAAGGCTATCAGACTGTTAAATATCCATCACTAGCCGACTACCACCCGTTTAATCAACCCTAAGAGGCTGCTGCCCTATATACATAGACTGTCATGCCCTGATCTTTCACCTGTTCCTGTGCTTGTCTCCACCCCCTCCAAGTGTCGCATATTTTCCCCAGTGTATTTATCCCTGTGTTTCCTGTCTCTCTGTGCCAGTTCGTCTTGTATGTTAGTCAAGTCAACCAGCGTGTTTTTCCCGTACTCCTTTTGCTATTTTCTGTTGATAACCTTCCCGGTTTTGACCCCTGCCTGACTCTGGACAACTTTCCCGCCTGCCTGAACATCCTTCCTGCCCTGACCTTGATTCTGCCTGCCTGAACATCCTGCCTGCCCTGACCTTGATTCTGCCTGCCTGAACATCCTGCCTGCCCTGACCTTGATTCTGCCTGCCTGAACATCCTGCCTGCCCTGACCTTGATTCTGCCTGCCTGAACATCCTGCCTGCCCTGACCTTGATTCTGCCTGCCTGAACATCCTGCCTGCCCTGACCTTGATTCTGCCTGCCTGAACATCCTGTCTGCCCTGACCTTGATTCTGCCTGCCTGCCCTGACCTTGATTCTGCCTGCCTGAACATCCTGCCTGCCCTGACCTTGATTCTGCCTGTGTAACAGTTGTTAAAGTACTATGTGAATTTCACCAGGTTCATATATCAATATGTTGTGTTGATTTGTTATGCATGCCTGCATCCTGGGAGAAGGGGAGTGTGTACTTACGTTTTTCCCGGCGTGCTCGTGCTCAAATCATTTTGATGCACTGGGAGAGGTAGGCACGCCTTTTCTGTCTTCAGAAAAGTTTGATTCTTTTAAGTACAAAGTCATACACACAGTGTTTTGTTCATGAATAATGATGTATATTTAGAGGTTACTCATAAGTGGATGGTATTGTTAAGATGCACTTGTAATTGTACTTTTTAGGATGATATCAACATTCTGAATTCAACATGTGGTTAATAGCTAGCTACGGTATTAGCAGGCTATTGTATGTGTGAACGATAGCTAGCTCCTCGAATTATCCCAGTCCCTCCTATTGTGCATCTGTTGTAGAAAGAGGCCACGATTCTCAGAACAGATGTGCTCTACAAATGTTTTATTTCCTTTTGGATGCAGATGCAGGATGCAGAGAGTCAGTTCTGCTTGATTAAAACTACCTGATCTCCAAAGTCCACGTTTATAGTCTCTATCAACCACACACAACGCAGAATTACAGCGGTGCAGAATAGCACCCGCTACATTGGTGCCTTCTAGACCCGGATTCATCGTTGATCAACGTCAGCTCAATCACCGCGGCGCTGCTGCTCTAGAGACTAATTATATCATTGAGGTACTCTTGCCGCCTTGTGGCAAAAATCGGAACTACAGTCTTTTTTTTTTTCCTGTTTATTTTTTTCTGACAACGATGTATTGAGAGTGCTGTTTATCGTTAACCAACATAGAAGTGTGTTCATCAACAGACATTTTAACGTAACTTTAGTGGCATGGCATCTTATAATGGTGATGAACCCAAATTCACTGCTGGGAGGGGGAGGTTTTTCTCATACTCTGATCAAACCCCTGTAAAGTGTGTAGGTGCAGGAGGTCCCCCCATGTTTTGCTCCACAAAAAAATTGGATGAAAGCCCTTCATCTAGTGTTAATCCAAATGCCCCTGTAGATGGTCTAGCTGAGCTGGTCACTCAGCTAGCCCGGGAAATAGGGAGTTCCATTAGGGAAGAACTACAGAGTGGCAGGTCCAGTACTTATGAGCCACCAGTAAGTACAGAAAAGATAAGTGATCATCATTCAGAGTCGGTAGGATATGTAGATCTCAGTCAAATTAAGTTCATCATGCAATCAGACATAAAGGAACCTCCTACATATAGAGGAGATGGTACAGACAAATGCTCCATTCATGAATGGGAGGAGTTGATGAGAATATACTTGAGGAGGAAGGGATGTCCTGTTGGGGAACAATCAGATGAGATGATTAGTCGATTATCTGGCAAAGCAAGAGACATGGTAAAGATACATTTACGCAATGAGACAACCGTTGATCCTACAGAGAAGCCAGAGATTGTATTTGACAAACAGAATTTCAGTGAATTGGCCTATTCATGCATGCCCTTGGCCAATTTTTTTTTTTACAATACTAAACCTGTACCCGGAGAGGCTGTTATGGAGTACTGGGTTCGAATGAACAAGGCCGTAGATGTCGCTGACGAGGGCCTTAAGAGACAAGGTAAGAAGATTGACAGCTCCAACTCTGATGTCGTTAGGATGTTTGTAACATACTGCCCTGACCCCAAACTGGCAGCAGTATTCCAATACAAGTCTGCTGAGAAATGGACTGCGAGTGAAGTACAGGAGAGAATGTATGAACATGAACGCCGCAGGAAGGCCACCATGTGTCAATCTACCGCTGTATCCTCAAAGCAAGTAACAGTACATCCCCAGATAACTCCATGTGAAGGCGTGGTCAATGCTGGTACGTGCAGTGACACTTCTCTCACATCAAGCGCCAAACAAGATGGGCAGAGTTCAAGTATCGAGAGACTCATTCACCTGCTTGAACGTACCTTAGAGAAGAGCATACCACCCGTTATGGTTTCACAGACACAGGCCAAGACACCATCTTTCCCCACCCAACCCTTCAGGTGTAGGGAATGCAGGGTTTGTGGCTCAACAGATCACTCCACTGTGATGCACTGTAGACATGAGAACCTGTGCCTCCGGTGCTTTTCCCCAGATCATTGGAAGTCAAATTGTCCTAAACCGGGGGAACGCTATGCCAATCCCGGTGGTGAGAGACGCCCACCACAACAGCAGAGAAACTCACCACCACAGCAGCAACTGTTAAACTGACACGCCCACAGGTGAAGGGGGGAAATGTGGGTGTTCAACTGTCTACCCCCAAGAAAGAATTTGATGATCTTGAGAAAACGTATGAGATTTTGTGCTCTGATGCGAAAGAAGGAGACAAAATTGTTATGTTAGGTTCACAAGAAGTTGAGGCTTTTTCAGATTTGTTTTACACCTCTGTGTCTGTACATGGGAAAGTGCAGCTTAAGGGCATGCTTGACACTGGGTCTATGGCCTGTACATTAAGTGAACATACGGAGCAGAGACTTTTGGAAGCAGGTGCCCTTCCTCAGCATTATCAGCCTCCCACAGAGTTAGTATTAGTGGGGTGTGGGGGGAAGAAGACCTCAACAAAGTGTTGCTATGATTTGGAGATGCAGATCTATGGGATTGATGTTAAAGTGCCCACTCTAGTTGTTCCTGGACAGCGTGATGATCTCATCCTGGGATCGAATGTCATTAAGCATCTATTGCATGAGATGAAAGGCACTGATGAATACTGGAAGCTCGTCAACAACATGGATGGCCAGACCCACTCACCAGAGGGTGAGCAGTTTCTGCAGATGATGACAAGTGTCACAAGATGGAAGGGACAGCAAGTCGATGGCAAGATTGGGACAGTGAAGCTCACTCAAGCTGAGCCTCTTTCGCCCAAGACTGAACACTTAGTTTGGGGTAAACTTCCTAAAAATGTGGCATTGTCTCCAGGCAGCACTGTAATAGTTGAACCTACCAGGTCAAAGGTCATGCCCAGAAACATACTCGTGGGTAGAGTTATTACACCCATGTGGGGAGATGGCTGGGTCCCTTTAAAGGTAGTAAACTGTTATGACAAACATCTCACCCTAAGACGTAACATGAAGTTGGCAGATGTGTCTACATGCTTGGCTGTTGAGGATGCAACAATATTTCAGGGCCTTCATGAGGTGAGGAAAACCCCAATGGAACAGAAGCAGGATGACAATGGTTGCCACAATCTGAAACAAAGACTGTCTGATCTAGGATTAGTAGACATTGACATTGATGGATGCCAGGTAGCTGACCAGTGGAAGGAAAAGCTTGTGAATACCATCACAAAATATGAAGACATCTTCTCAAGACATAATCTGGACTGCGGAGAAGCCAGGGGTTATGTTCACCGTATCCACCTGGTTGATGACAGACCCTTCCAGCTACCATACAGAAGAGTTCCGCCTGCTCATTACCTGAAGCTGAGGAAGGTATTGACAGATATGGAAGAAGTAGGTCTTATACGCAAGTCAGTTAGTGAGTATGCCTCCCCTTTAGTCATGGTATGGAAGAAAGACGGGAGTCTGAGGTTATGCACTGACTTCAGGTGGATGAATGCACGAACGGTGAAGGACGCTCATCCCCTTCCTCATCAAGCAGATTGCCTCGCAGCCCTTGGTGGCAGTGCATTTTTCAGCACCATGGACTTGACCTCAGGATTTTATAACATTCCAGTTCACGAAGAGGACAAGAAGTACACAGCCTTTACCACACCGATGGGACTTTATGAGTACAATCGCATGCCACAAGGTCTGTGTAACAGCCCGGCCTCTTTCATGAGAATGATGTTGAGTATATTTGGGGACCTAAACTTCTCAAATCTCCTTTGTTACTTAGATGACTTGTTGGTCTTTGCACCCACCGAGGAACAGGCTCTACAGCGACTTGAAGTTGTGTTTAGCCGTCTAAGAGCCAACAATCTCAAGCTAGCACCCAAAAAATGCCACTTTCTACGAAGAACAGTGAAATTCCTCGGACATATCATTAAAGAGGACGGTGTGTCAGTGGATCCTGAGAAGGTGGAGGCCATTGCCAAGATGAGCCAAGCTCAGCTGATGGAGGCAGATGGATGCACTCCCTCTGCTCGGAGGCTGAAATCCTTATTGGGTATGGTATTATATTACCAGCACTTCATTCCTGACTGTTCTGCTATAGCCAGACCTTTGTTTGCACTCACAGGGGGTCAAAAGAGAAGAGGAAGAGATGGGAAGAAGGGCAACAGTGGGATTTTCCGGAAGCTGACGCTATCGGATTGGACTGAGGAGTGTGTCGTTGCATTCCAGAAGCTGAAGGATGCTCTTTTGAATTGTGTCGTGCTAGCTCACCCTGATTTCGAGAGGCCGTTCATTCTCTTCACTGACGCTTCCTTGGGTGGTCTTGGGGCTGTGCTTTGCCAAGTACCTGAAGGTGAAGATAAGGCAAGGCCCATAGCATTTGCGAGCAAGACCCTGAGTAAGTCGCAGAGAAGGTACCCGGCACACAGACTTGAATTTCTAGCACTGAAATGGAGTGTGTGTGAGAAATTCAGTCACTGGCTTAAGGGGCACGAGTTCACTGTCTGGACAGATAGTAACCCGTTAACGTACATCATGACAAAACCCAAGCTGGACGCTTGCGAGCAAAGATGGGTTGCCAAGCTGGCACCGTACAACTTTGATTTGAAGCGTATCCCAGGCAGCAAGAATACAGTAGCAGATGCACTGAGCCGCGATCCCTTTGCAGTGACTGTCGCGCAGAGACTGATGAGGGAGTCCTACCTAGCACTTCTGTCTGAGGCTGTTGGGACACTGAATGATGATGTCCAAGATGCCTTCCGTTGGGCTTCTTATCCAGGAGATAACCTCTTTGACCACTGCTGAAGTGAAGGCCATATGTCAGCTCCATATTGACTGGGAATGTTCAACGGAGATGCAAGCAATCCAGCTTGGTTCCAACACCCAACGGCTGCTTTCTCCTGGTATTGACACTTTGCCTGAACTCTCGCACGAGGAACTTCGAGATCTCCAGCTGCAAGACTCTGTGACTTCCAAGGTCATCCCTTTCGTCTTCAATAAGAAACGGCCCACCAGACGAGATCGATACAGTGTTTCTTCTAAAGTGTTGTTGCTGATGAAACAGTGGGATCGCTTGATCCTAAGAGAGGAAGTTCTGTATCGTGTCATTAAGGAGAGTCACACAAACCGGAGAAGGTTCCAGTATGTCTTGCCAGAGGTGTTGAGACTCAAAGCGATGACTGGCATTCACGACCTTGCAGGACATCAAGGCCAAGCTAGAACTCTAGCTCTGGCCAGACAGAGATTTTTCTGGCCTGCAATGGAGAGAGACATCAAGGAGTATGTGCGCTGCTGCCAGAGATGCGTTCTAGCAAAGACTCCAGAGCCAGCGGCTAGAGCCCCGTTAGAGAGCACCAAAACTTGCTCTCCCATGGAGTTGGTGTGTTTGGATTTTTGGACAGCGGAAGACAGTAAGAAGAACTCAGTTGATGTTCTGGTGGTGACTGACCACTTCACTAAACTTGCCCATGCATGGCCATGCAGAAACCAGACAGCCAAGCAAGTAGCTCGTAAACTGTGGGATCATGTCTTCTGTGTCTACGGCTTTGCATCAAGGATCCATACTGATCAAGGCACAAATTTTGAGAGTGAGCTAATAGCAGAACTGCTTAAGCTCTCCGGTGTCCAAAAGAAGCTATGAGTGTTGCCCAAAGGCACACTGACAAGCAACAGAGACGGCAAGGTCGGGAGTATGACAAGCGGGTTAAAGGCATCGGTTTGTCCATGGGGGATCGTGTCCTCATCGCCAACAAGGGTGAAAGGGGCCGCCGCAAGTTGGCTGACAAGTGGAACCCCAAGATTTTCACAGTGACTTCAGTCAATCCACAAACTCACACGTACATAATCCAAGACCGTTACGGCAGAGAGAAAGTGGTTCACAGGAATCTACTGCTGCAGGTGAATTTCCTGCCATTTGAAATTGATTATGCAGTGCACTTCAATGACAGTGATGCTGCAGGGCCTTCAATCAATGTAGATGCAGGAGAGGTCACCCACTCCGGCGATGGACTGGACAGGGAAGACATGGAGGACTCTGGGGAGGAAAGTGCATCCTGGCTGGCGGAGGATTCAAGCAATTACTCCGAGCTCTGGACATCGGATGGAAAGTCAGAGCCAGAAGAACCTTGTTTTCTTGAGGAAAATGACCAGGGAAGCACCTCTGAGATTCTGGAGCTGATTCCTTCAAACCCACCTCTGATCAATGATCTAAGGCCAGAGCCACCGTTAGTTACTATGGCCCCTAGCCTGTGGCAGGTCGCACAAGGGCGGGGAGGGTAGTTAAACCAGTAAAGAGACTAATAGAGTCAACCCACCAGAAGGTGTAAATTTAACATAGTACAGAGATGATTTAGTACAGGATTTTTTTTTAAGGCTAAGAATGTAGATATAGTGTAAGAGGCACTATGCATCTAGGGGCAGTTGAAGGCCTGACCAACTTTCACTTGCCCTGAACCCTATGGTTCAGGGCCTATGACCCTATGATAATCCATGATTATCGAAAACTTCAATAAGCATTTCTCAACGGCTGGCCATGTCTTCCGCCTGGCTACTCCAACCTCGGCCAACAGCTCCGCCCCCCCCCGCCCGCAGCTCCTCGCCCAAGCCTCTCCAGGTTCTCCTTTACCCAAATCCAGATAGCAGATGTTCTGAAAGAGCTGCAAAACCTGGACCCGTACAAATCAGCTGGGCTTGACAATCTGGACCCTCTATTTCTGAAACTATCCGCCGCCATTGTCGCAACCCCTATTACCAGCCTGTTCAACCTCTCTTTCATATCGTCTGAGATCCCCAAGGATTGGAAAGCTGCCGCAGTCATCCCCCTCTTCAAAGGGGGAGACACCCTGGACCCAAACTGTTATAGACCTATATCCATCCTGCCCTGCCTATCTAAGGTCTTCGAAAGCCAAGTCAACAAACAGGTCACTGACCATCTCGAATCCCACCGTACCTTCTCCGCTGTGCAATCTGGTTTCCGAGCCGGTCACGGGTGCACCTCAGCCACACTCAAGGTACTAAACGATATCATAACCGCCATCGATAAAAGACAGTACTGTGCAGCCGTCTTCATCGACCTTGCCAAGGCTTTCGACTCTGTCAATCACCATATTCTTATCGGCAGACTCAGTAGCCTCGGTTTTTCGGATGACTGCCTTGCCTGGTTCACCAATTACTTTGCAGACAGAGTTCAGTGTGTCAAATCGGAGGGCATGCTGTCCGGTCCTCTGGCAGTCTCTATGGGGGTGCCACAGGGTTCAATTCTCGGACTGACTCTTTTCTCTGTATATATCAATGATGTTGCTCTTGCTGCGGGCGATTCCCTGATCCACCTCTACGCAGACGACACCATTCTATATACTTTCGGCTCGTCATTGGACACTGTGCTATCTAACCTCCAAACGAGCTTCAATGCCATACAGCACTCCTTCCGTGGCCTCCAACTGCTCTTAAACGCTAGTAAAACCAAATGCATGCTTTTCAACCGATCGCTGCATGCACCCGCATGCCCGACTAGCATCAAAACCCTGAATGGTTCCGACCTTGAATATGTGGACATCTATAAGTACCTAGGTGTCTGGCTAGACTGCAAACTCTCCTTCCAGACTCATATCAAACATCTCCAATCGAAAATCAAATCAAGAGTCGGCTTTCTATTCCGCAACAAAGCCTCCTTCACTCACGCCGCCAAGCTTACCCTAGTAAAACTGACTATCCTACCGATCCTCGACTTTGACGATGTCATCTACAAAATGGCTTCCAACACTCTACTCAGCAAACTGGATGCAGTCTATCACAGTGCCATCCACTTTGTCACTAAAGCACCTTATACCACCCACCACTGCGACTTGTATGCTCTAGTCGGCTGGCCCTCGCTACATATTCGTCGCCAGACCCACTGGCTCCAGGTCATCTACAAGTCCATGCTAGGTAAAGCTCCGCCTTATCTCAGTTCACTGGTCACGATGGCAACACCCATCCGTAGCACGCGCTCCAGCAGGTGTATCTCACTGATCATCCCTAAAGCCAACACCTCATTTGGCCGCCTTTCGTTCCAGTACTCTGCTGCCTGTGACTGGAACGAACTGCAAAAATCGCTGAAGTTGGAGACTTTTATCTCCCTCACCAACTTCAAACATCAGCTATCTGAGCAGCTAACCGATCGCTGCAGCTGTACATAGTCTATTGGTAAATAGCCCACCCATTTTCACCTACCTCATTCCCATACTGTTTTTATACTGTTTTTTATTTATTTACTTTTCTGCTCTTTTGCACACCAATTTCTCTACCTGTACATGACCATCTGATCATTTATCACTCCAGTGTTAATCTGCAGAATTGTAATTATTCGCCTACCTCCTCATGCCTTTTGCACACATTGTATATAGACTCCCCCCTTTTTTTTCTACTGTGTTATTGACTTGTTAATTGTTTACTCCATGTGTAACTCTGTGTTGTCTGTTCACACTGCTATGCTTTATCTTGGCCAGGTCGCAGTTGCAAATGAGAACTTGTTCTCAACTAGCCTACCTGGTTAAATAAAGGTGAAATAAAAAAAATAAAAAATAAAAAATGGGTAGCTTTGAGCTGAATTCAGAATTAAGCCTTGAGCTTGGTAGGTTATTTTGTTGTTTTACAAGGTTGGTGAAATTCAGGAGGGGTGAATGTAACAGTTGTTAAAGTACTATGTGAATTTCACCAGGTTTTCACCAGAGAAGGGGAGTGTGTACTTACGTTTTTCCCGGCGTGCTCGTGCTCAAATCATTTTGATGCACTGAGAGAGGTAGGCACGCTTTTTCTGTCTTCAGAAAAGTTTGATTCTTTTAAGTACAAAGTCATACACACAGTGTTTTGTTCATGAATAATGATGTATATTTAGAGGTTACTCATAAGTGGATGGTATTGTTAAGATGCACTTGTAATTGTACTTTTTAGGATGATATCAACATTCTGAATTCAACATGTGGTTAATAGCGAGCTAAGGTATTAGCAGGCTATTGTATGTGTGAACGATAGCTAGCTCCTCAAATGATCCCAGTCCCTCCTATTGTGCATCTGTTGTAGAAAGAGGCCACGATTCTCAGAACAGATGTGCTATACAAATGTTTTATTTCCTTTTGGATGCAGATGCAGGATGCAGAGAGTCAGTTCTGCTTGATTAAAACTACCTGATCTCCAAAGTCCACGTTTATAGTCTCTATCAACCACACACAACGCAGAGTTACAGCGGTGCAGAATAGCACCGGCTACACCTGCCTGAACATCCTGCCTGCCCTGACCTTGATTCTGCCTGCCTGAACATCCTGCCTGCTCTGACCTTGATTCTGCCTGCCTGAACATCCTTCCTGCCCTGACCTTGATTCTGCCTGCCTGAACATCCTTCCTGCCCTGACCTTGATTCTGCCTGCCTGAACATCCTGCCTGCCCTGACCTTGATTTTGTCTGCCTGAACATCCTGCCTGCCCTGACCTTGATTCTGCCTGCCTGAACATCCTTCCTGCCCTGACCTTGATTCTGCCTGCCTGAACATCCTTCCTGCCATGACCTTGATTCTGCCTGCCTGAACATCCTGCCTGCCCTGACCTTGATTCTGCCTGCCTGAACATCCTGCCTGCCCTGACCTTGATTCTGCCTGCCTGAACATCCTGCCTGCCCTGACCTTGATTCTGCCTGCCCTTTGGTACCTTTTGGACTCTTTGGACTTTTGGACTGGTTTTGACTCTTTTGCCTCTCCACAACCATTCTCTTGCTTTACCCTATTGGATTAATAAATATTGTAAGACTCCAACCATCTGCCTCCCGTGTCTCCATCTGGGTCTTGCCTTGTATCATGATATAGACATGGAATCACTGACCACTTTCATAATGTTTACATGCTGCTTTACTCATCTCACATGTATATACTGTATTCTATTCTACTGTATTTTAGTCAATGCCACTCTGACATTGCTTGTCCTAATATTGATATATTTCTTAATTCCATTCTTTTACTTTCAATTTGTGTGTATTGTTGTGAATTGTTAGATACTACTACACTGTTGGAGCTAGGAACACAAGCATTTCATTACACCCGCAATAACATCTGCTAAATATGTGCATGTGACCAATAAAATGCTCCCAGATGTCAGCATCGCATCATTTGTTCATAGTCATATATTCTACATGGGACATCAGTGTTCCTTTACCAGACATCAACTTTCCACTGAAATAGGCACTAAATATTTCACGAGAACTTTCTTAGCTGTGACTCAGCCCTACTGTGTGGATTTCAAACGAGGCCAAGAGAACAAACTCCTCAACCAAGGATGTTATCTTCCCTCCAGCCTTCATGGCAGAGTAAAAAATATATGGGTGAGGCTTAAAACCCATTCCCATCAGGGTGAATTAATGTGAACAAGTTAGAGAGGGCGAGCAGATTGAGTCTCTACACATGCTGTATCATTCTGAACTTGGACGAAGGGCTTTGCTCTGCGAGAGACAGCGGGAGAGAGAGTCAATTACAGCTCGCATCTTCTAGCTTCTGTCAACATTGATTTGCCGGGGCCTAAGATCTCAGCCTCTCACAGCCTGTCTAACTAACCAAGTACTACACTAAGGCTGCTTCCATTCTACCAATTCACAGCTCCTCTTTGTTTACAGAAGCACTCTCTGAGGTCCAATAGAGAGGAAGACGGTGGAGAGGAATATATAATAAGTGTATAAAACATTAAGAACAACTGCTCTTTCCATTACATAGACTGACCAGGTGAATCCAGGTGAAAGCTATGATCCCTTATTGATGTCAATCCACTTCAATCAGTGTAGATGAAGGGGAGGAGATGTTTAATATTTGAGACAACTGAGACATGGATTGTGTATATGTGCCATTCAGAGGGTGAATGGACAAGACAAAGTATTTAAGTGCCTTTTAATGAGGTATGGTAGTGGGTGCCAGGCGCACCGGTTTGTGTCAAGAACTGCAATACTGCTGGGTTTTCACACTCAACAGTTTCCATGTGTATCAAGAATGGTCCATCATCCAAAGGACATCCAGCCAACTTGACACAACTGTGGGAAGCATTGGAGTCAACATGGGCCAGCATCCCTGTGAAATGCTTTCGACACCTTGTAGAGCCCATGCCATGACAAATTCAGGATGTTATGAGGGCAAAAGGGGGGGTTCAACTCAATATGTTCCTAACGGTTGGTATAATCAATGTGTGTATATATATATATATATATATATAGACAGACAGACAGACCAGGTCCACCTCTACAGGCAGCAGTGCCCACCTTTGCCCGGACTCGCTCTCAAACGTATCCCCAACACTTCACACAGGAGCAACAGATCAATAGACACCCTCCCAGACCTGCAGGAACCCCCCTGGACCTATACATAGAGGACCCACGCCAAGAGGACTTACATCCAGACCACAACACCCCCAGACACATCCACACCCCAACCCCAAACAATCAACACCCCCCCACGTCAACCATGCCCACACCCCATTTAGGCCCCCTCAGATCAGACCTATGCCACTCCTGCCCACCCCCGCAAAGAGGGCCTCAACATGGAAGTCACACATACACCCAGGTAGTGAGCAGGCAAACAGGCCCATGGCATGTACCAGATGCTCAGCAGGCTCTGCTCACACTTACTGGCCTGAGGCCAAACCACGGCCAACAACATTGGACACTTTATGGAACAAAAAGCCTTCACTATATCATCCTTGAATATCCAAGGCCTGAGGTCATCTGCCTTTGGCCTAAAGAGCAGGAACCCGGACTTCACCAAAGAAATCGGTAATACAGACATCATCCTGTCATCCTGCAAGAAACCTGGTATAGAGGAGACAGACCTACTGGTTGCCCTCTAGGTTACAGAGAGCTGGTAGTCCCATCCACCAAACTACCAGGTGTGAAACAGGGAAGGGACTCAGGAGGTATGCTAATTTGGTATAGAGCAGACCTAACTCACTCCATTAAATTAATCAAAACAGGAACATTTTACATTTGGCTAGAAATTCAAAAAGAAATTATCTTAACAGAGAAAAATGTCCTCCTGTGTGCTACCTATATCCCCCCACTAGAATCCCCATACTTTAATGAAGACAGCTTCTCCATCCTGGAGGGATAAATCAATCATTTCCAGGCCCAGGGACATGTACTAGTCTGTGGCGACCTAAATGCCAGAACCGGACAAGAACCTGACACCCTCAGCACACAGGGGGACAAACACCTGCCTGCAGGCGACAGCATTCCCTCCCACATATGCCCCCCTAGGCACAACTATGACAACATAACCAACAAAAACGGGTCACAACTCCTGCAGCTCTGTCGCATGCTGGGTATGTACACAGTCAATGGTAGGCTTTGAGGGGACTCCTATGGTAGGTACACCTATAGCTCATCTCTTGGCAGTAGTACTGTAGACTACTTTATCACTGACCTCAGTCAGCCCACTGACACCCCTATCAGACCACAGCAAAATCCCAGTCTACTTAAACAGAGCAATACTCAATCATGAGGCATCAAAGCCAAAGGAACTGAGTAACATTAAGAAATGCTATACATGGAAGGAATGCAGTTTGGAAACCTACCAAAAAACAATTAGGCAACAACAAATTCAATCCCTTTTAGACAATTTCCTGGGTTAAACGTTCCACTGTAATAGTGAAGGTGTAAACTTGGCAGAAGAAAATCTTAACAGTATATTTGACCTCTCAGCAAATCTAAAAATCTCGAATAGAAAACCAAAGAAAATGAACAACAATGACAAATGGTTTGATGAAGAATGCTAAACAAACAACAACATGAATAATTATCTATCCAAAATGGAGATGTATGGGTAAACCACTTCTCCAATCTTTTTGGCTATATAACAAAGAATAAAGAGCAAAAACATATACATGATCAAATACAAATCTTAGAATCAACTATTAAAGACTACCAGAACCCACTGGATTCTCCAATCACCTTGAAAGAGTTACACGACAAAATAAAAACCCTCCAACCAAAAAAGGCCTGTGATGTTGATGGTATCCTTAATGAAATTATCAAATATACAGACAACAAATTCCAATTGGCTATACTAAAACTCTTTAATATCATCCTTAGCTCTGGCATCTTCCCCAATATTTGGAACCAAGGACTGATCACCCCAATCCACAAAAGTGGAGATAAATTTGACCCCAATAACTACCGTGGAATACGTGTCAACAGTAACCTTGGGAAAATCCTCTGCATTATCATTAACAGCAGACTCGTACATTTCCTCAATGAAAACAATGTACTGAGCAAATTTCAAATTGTCTTTTTACCAAATTACCGTACAACAGACCATGTATTCACCCTGCACACCCTAAATGACAACCAAACAAACCAAAACAAAGGCAAAGTCTTCGCATGCGTTGTTGATTTCAAAAAAGCCTTCGACTCAATTTGGCATGAGGGTCTGCTATACAAATTGATGGAAAGTGGTGTTGGTGGTAAAACATACGACATTATAAAATCCATGTACACAAACAACAACTGTGCGGTTAAAATTGGCAAAAAACACACATTTCTTCACACAGGGTCGTGGGGTGAGACAGGGATGCAGCTTAAGCCCCACCCTCTTCAACATATATCAAAGAATTGGCGCGGGCACTAGAAAAGTCTGCAGCAGCAGCCGGCCTCACCCTACTAGAATCCGAAATCAAATGTCTACTGTTTGCTGATGATCTGGTGCTTCTGTCACCAACCAATGAGGGCCTACAGCAGCACCTAGATCTTCTGCACAGATTCTGTCAGACCTGGGCCCTGACAGTAAATCTCAGTAAGACCAAAATAATGGTGTTCCAAAAAAGGTCCAGTCGCCAGGACCACAAATACCATCTAGACACTGTTGCCCTAGAGCACACAAAAAACTATACATACCTTGGCCTAAACATCAGCGCCACAGGTAACTTCCACAAAGCTGTGAACGATCTGAGAGACAAGGCAAGAAGGGCATTCTCTGCCATCAAAAGGAACATACATTTCAACATATCAATTAGGATCTGGCTAAAAATACTTGGAATCAGTCATAGAGCACATTGCCCTTTATGGTTGTGAGGTCTGGGGTCCGCTCACCAACCAAGAATTCACAAAATGGGACAAACACCAAATTGAGACTCCGCATGCAGAATTCTGCAAAAATATCCCCCGAGTACACGTAGAACACCAAATAATGCACGCAGAGCAGAATTAGGCTGATACCCACTAATTATCAAAAATCCAGAAAAGAGCCGTTAAATTCTACAACCACCTAAAAGGAAGCGATTCCCAAACCTTCCATAACAAAGCCATCACCTACAGAGAGATGAACCTGGAGAAGAGTCCCCTAAGCAAGCTGGTCCTGGGGCTCTGTTCACAAACACAAACACACCCCACCGAGCCCCAGGACAGCAGCACAATTAGAGCCAACCAAATCATGAGAAAACAAAAAGATAATTATTTGACACATTGGAAAGAATTAACAAAAAAACAGAGCAAACTAGAATGCTATTTGGCCCTAAACAGAGAGTACACCGTGGCAGAATACCTGACCACTGTGACTGACCCAAACTTTAAGGAAAGCTTTGACTATGTACAGACTCAGTGAGCATAGCCTTGCTATTGAGAAAGGCCGCCATAGGCAGACATGGCTCTCAAGAGAAGACAGGCTATGTGCTCACTGCCCACAAAATGAGGTGGAAACTGAGCTGCACTTCCTAACCTCCTGCCCAATGTGTGACCATATTAGAGAGACATATTTCCCTCAGATTACACAGATCCACAAAGAATTCGAAAACAAATCCAATTTTGATAAACTCCCATATCTACTGGGTGTAATTCCACAGTGTGCCATCACAGCAGTAAGATTTGTGACCTGTTGCCACAAGAAAAGGGCAACCAGTGAAGAACAAACACCATTGCAAATACAACCCATATTTATGCTTATTTATTTTATTATTATTTATTATTATTTATTATTTATTATTATCCCTTGCGTACTTTAACCATTTGTACATTGTTACAACACTGTGTATGTATATGTATATATATATATATATATATATATATATATATATATATATATATATATATATATATATATATAATATGACATTTGTAATGTCTTTATTGTTTTGAAACTTCTGTATGTGTAATGTTTACTGTTACTTTTTATTGTTTATTTCACTTTTGTATATTATCTACCTCACTTGCTTTGTCAACGTTAACACATGTTTCCCATGCCAATAAAGCCCCTTGAATTGAATTGAATTGAGAGAGAGAGAAAGAGAGAGAGAGAGAGAGAGAGAGACAAAGAGCATCTGCAGCATCATGCATTAAATTGATCATGGGGCCTCAGCTCCCCTCCTATGGTTTAGAGGAGTAATGGATTATATGATTACATACTATTATTAGATAAAGGCTAATAATGGTGACAATAAAATAGAAAAGGGAAGATACCTGAAGGGTTGAGGCCAACGCCCCAGCTGGGCATAACGACACCAAACGTGGTCTTCTCTCTCTTCTCCGTCTTCTCTGTGGTCACAGGGGTTTTGTCCTCCTTAGACGTGGGCTTCATCCCTCCCAATGGCTTCCATCCTTTTCCCACCACGAATGATTCTGAAACAGCTAACCTGGACTCTTCCTCATGGTCGCTGCCCTTCAGAAAGGACAACGCCGTGGTCAGCTGAGTCGAAGCTGCAGTTGTTTGGGGTCCATCTCTGGTCAGAGATGTGGTACTAGCTGTCTCCTCTCTATCTACCGGAACCCGTGCAATGGAGATGGGTGGCTCCTTGGTAGAGGTAGAATCACTGGAGTCGTTTCTCTGGTTGTTTGCTTTGGAAGTTTTGATGGTTGTCAGGGGCTCCATAGAAGCTGCAGGTCTGGAGGTGAACCCAGGTGTGGTGGCCTCATTTGGGCTTCGTTGTCTCTCAGTCCCCCTGGCTGTACTCAGGCTCTGCTTTCTGATCACAGGGGGGAAGCCATCTTTCTTACTGGAGGTGGTTGGAAGGAGCTTCTCAGTAGGGCGTCGGACATAGACAATCTCTCCCCTGGCCTCCTCAGCGGTACTCCCCGGGCCCCGGCTGGAGCCAGCAGCAGAGGCAGCAGTAGATGAGGTGGTGGGCTCGTCCACTAGCTGCCACTGAAACATAGTGGTGTGTTCTGTCAGAGTCTGGTTCTGGCTCTGGGTCTCGGTGGGTTTCAATCCAGACAGAAGAGGCTTTGTGCTGCTGCTGGCACCGCTGCCTGGGTTCATGTCACTGTTTGATCCAAAGCCACCTGGAAAGTCGTTCCCGCCTCTCCCGCTTCCCTCTGCCTCTGTCTCTTTGTCCTCTCTCTCCACGATGGATCGGGGGATGCTGCGGTCCTCATTCTGATCTCTCCCCTCACCAGAGTAGCTCTCTGGGTTGGTAGACAGGGTCATGACCTCTAGGGGCCCCGCTTTGGCCTCCATGGGCTCCCAGGTGGAATCCTTCCCCATGTAGGCCACGTGTCCCTGTCCTGGGGCCTCCAGCTTGGAGCCCTTCATGGCCTTCAGGGCCCATCTCAGCTGGCTGCCTGGGTATGGTTCCGGGGTCCCTAGGGATGAAGCCAACCCACCCCAAATGCCCTGGAGGGGGCCTCCTGATCCATTCACAGCCTCCACGGCCTTGCTATTCACACCGGGTCCCACTGCTGTGAATCCTGCAGAGTGACAACACACATTCATTAACATAGTATGGGAGGGAAATAGTTTGAATGATTGCAATTAAATGCGTGTTTAATTAGGAATCAGTGCAGCAGTCATTATATTTCATTAATTAAAATCCATAGTTTCATTATCTATTTGCCTTTTTATTTTCTTTATCTATTCTGATACAGTATCTATGCCCAGATGTAAGACATAGTTAATAGGGTTTAATATGCAAACAGGAATGTAGTGTAAGACTTTAAATGGTGATTGGTTGTTGTGTTGCGCCGTAGGAAGGCTGGTTATTTACTTGTATACTGGAGGTGAACCCTCATTCATTCCAACAATGTTATTTATGTATATTTTGCTAAATCTGCTAAAATATTTATTAATTTGGATTACTGTCGTCATTCCAATAATGGTGCAGCCTCCTTGTATTCCAGTACAAAGCACAGTATCAGACCCACACTGCGTACCAGGCCCAACATACACAAAACAAGAGGATCTGGTAAGGCAATTTCACACTTTTCTCATTCCATAGAAACTATCATTTTTACACTGTTGCTACTCGCTGTTTATTATCTATGCATAGTTACTTTACAAATGATCTCGACTGACTTGTACCCCTGCACATTGACTCGGTACCGGTACCCCCTGTATATAGCCTTGTTATTGACTCGGTACCGGTACCCCCTGTATATAGCCTTGTTATTGACTCGGTACCGGTACACCCTGTACATAGCCTTGTTATTGTTATGTCATTTTCTTGTGTTCCTTTTTAATACGTTTTTTCACTTTCATTTATATAGTCAATATTTTCTTAACCCTAATTCTTGAACTGCATTTTTGGTTAGGGGCTTTAAGTAAGAATTTCACGGTAAGGTCTACCTACACCTGTTGTATTCAGCACATGTGACAAATTAAATTGGATTAGATTTGATTTGACTTTCCTAGACCAGACACCAAACTGCAAACAATGCATTCCTTGGCTAAAACTGACCAAGTGTAAGATACTAAAGCTTTTCTTTAAAACACCATCCTTCATTGACTACTGCATATCTACACCCTTGATTATTCAGATTAACCGCACCGCTATGCTCCTTCTAGCTCAGGCTGTTTGAACCTTAATTGGGGAGGACGGGCTTGTGGGAATTGCTGGAACGGAATGAATGGAATAGTACCAAACATGTGGTTTCCATCCCAGCCATTATTATGATCTGTCTTCCTCTCACCAGCCTCCTGTGCTCCTAGGTAATGTACTAATGTATCTACACAATGAATAATTCAGACTAGATGTGGGTTGGTTTTTAGCGGTGAATATCCTCATAGTATTACCATATTAGGCAGCTAGAGTTCTACTGTAGCTCTAAACAGCAAAGCACAGCTAACTCTGGTGTGCAAAGAACCACAGCAGGGCCTCTGGCTGTACTACATAATACAACTAATTACTGTGGGGAGAAACATAGACAAATACTATATGTCCACATATGAAATATTAAATCAATACTAAATGATTCAGGGGTCTGCATGTTGACTCCACCCCCTATGTGCTACAGTATGTGAGCACAGGTTCATTTACATAAGAGCTGTAGATGGTGTAATTGTCCAATTAATAATGTGAATAGCTAATTAACCACTTTGCCTTCACATAATGATGAGTTATTGAGTGATTAAATTAATTAATCAAGTCTAATTATCTATTCTAATGGCTGATATAAGAAATACAAATATTTCATGCACGGCCTAGTATTTCGATTGGCGTATTCCACTGCTATCTTTTGTTGTGAGTTTTGGCTTAAAGTCAACACATAAAAATCCTGCAAAACAAATGTTGTCATACCGTGATAAACTGCCCACAAATGACTAAATCAAGGCAAGTCAATGATGTGCTCCATTGTGTGTTTTCAGTGACAGCGGTACTGTAAATCAGCTGTACATGTCTTTCTGGGGTAAACAAGCGGAGTCGAACCCTCCAGTCACACAGCATAATGGGAGAGGAGTTGAAGCCTCCCCAGGACACAGTGTACTAGTGCAGCCTCAGCACTTCTGTTACACACACACACATACATATGCGAGCTAGCACACACACACACACACACACACACACACACACACACATCCACACACACACACACACACACACACACACACACACACACACACACACACACACACACACACACACACACACACACACACACACACACACACACACACACACATACATATGCGAGCTAGCACACACACACACACACACACACACACACACACACACACCACACACACATCCTCAGCACTATACTGTTGTAAGATATGGCATCTAATAAAGACGACTGGGAAAAGTTATTGTGTGGCATGTGAATCATGTCACACATCTATCTGGAGTGACGTGATGTTTCATCACAAAGATTTATTCCCACGATGCTTTGCTAAGACTGTGTGGGGAAATGGGGAAACATGCATTTCTTTGATTGAGGTGTCAAGATTCACATGCAATGTTTTTCCTGCCAATCATAAAAATAAAAATGGCAGAATCAATAATGTAGACTACCTAGAGGAAGCAACAGCCTGCGGCGCCGATAACATAGTTTATATCTGGCGAGTGATGCCACTTTAAGAGGAAACATTCATTCAACAGCTTCCTGTAAAAAAATGTAATAAAAAACATCTCAAAAGCCCCTTCCAAATGCATCCTCCTCTCTCCTCTCTTCTTTTTCATCCTTCGCGTTTTCCATCCGCTCATCATTGCCATGGTGATAATGACCACCTACACTCACCCAGGGCCATCGTAATTGGGGTAGACGTGAATGCTGGCGAGCGAGGCGAGGAACACCTAGCCAGTCCTGCATTAATTGGAAAGAGGCTGAGAATAATGTACGCAGACTAAAGCTAGATTTTCACCCAGTGTAAAAGATTAATGCCTTGGGTTTGGAGTTTTGGTTTCAGGGAGGATAGCAACAGTTTTTGTATCTAATGAAGCCCAGGCCATAGAAGGAGCCCTACCTTCACTGAACTTATTTAAACACCTCTGTGCGAGACTTTAGATTTCTCTCTCTATTCTCCCTTTAGCTCTGGTGGCTGTGTAAGTGGTGGCCGTAAGATGAAACATTGCCTGGTTGCCTGTTTGTCCCTCCTTCAAACAGCCGAGGAATCACAGGAATTGATTGTGGTTTGAAGTCGGAGGGCTTTCATGCGGGGAATAGCCCAATAAGATGACCTTTACGACCCACACGCCTAGCTCAGCTCTGTGGAGAATTAACTGGGGTTTGGATGCTAGCTCAAAATCCCAGGTCCTTGAGCCACAGACACAGAAGTAGACATGAACACGCACACACACACGCACTGATGTAGACATAACACACAGAGACACACACACACGTGTGCTCACACACACACGCACTGATGTAGACATAACACACAGAGACACACACACACACGTGTGCTCACACACACACTGATGCACACACACACACTGATGCACACACACACACACACACACACACACACACACACACACACACACACACACACACACACACACACACACACACACACACACACACACACACACACACACACACACACACACACACACAGATCAACTGAGTTCTATGTATTCACACCGGTGAGCCAAACACATCACTGCAGCACTGACTCTGGCTCTCTGAGTTTTTGCTTTGGCCGGCCTCATTCTCTGCTTTCATTTTCCTCTTTGCACTGCTGGAAGCTGGCTTAGTGATGGCTCTGGACCTAAGATGAAAGATTGCGCCGACAGAGAAGGTCGTCATCTCACGAGCTCCAACCCGACTTTGTTATTTAGTGACTTTTTAAAAATCTTTACTTTTTTTGTAGAAAGAAAGACTTTTTAACACTAACAAGACCACTGGGCCTCACAGACATTTTCAATCTCTTCATTCCCAGTGTGTAATCCCAACATGTTTCAAGCTGACAACCACTGTCGCTGTTACCCAGAAATCCAAGATAACCTACCTAAATTGCTTTGTTTTATTTATTTAACTCTTATTTTTACAGGTAAGTTGACTGAGAACACATTCTCATTTAGAGCAACAACCTGTGGAATAGTTGCATGGGAGAGGAAGGGGGATGAAGGAGCCAATTGGAAGCTAGAGATGATTAGGTGGTCATGAGGGCCAGACTGAGAATTTAGCCAGGACACCGGGGTTAACACCTCTAATCTTACGATAAGTGCCATGGGATCTTTAGTGACCACAGAGAGTCCGGACACCGGTTTTAACGTCCCATCCAAAAGACAGCACCCTACACAGGGCAATGTCCCCAATCACTGCAAAAAAAATTATAGACCAGAGGAAAGAGTGTCCCCTACTGGCCATCCAACACTACTTCCAGGAACATCTGGTTTCTCATCCAGGGACCAACTAGGACCAACCCTACTTAGCTTCAGAGGCTGGTGTAACTACCATTGTCACATAGCACTCACATCTGTAATTATGAAGAGCTTTGAAAGGCTGATCATTACACAGATCAACTCACTCCAATTTGCGTACTGCCCCGACAGACCCAGAGATGAAGCAATGTTAATTGCACTTCTCACTGTTCTCTCCCACCTGGACAAAAGGGGAAATAACTATGTACAGATCTACCTCAAATACCTTATTATTATCTATCCTGATGCCTAGTCACTTTACCCTGCCTTCATGTACATATCTACCTCAAATACCGTATTATTATCTATCCTGATGCCTTGTCAATTTACCCTGCCTTCATGTACATATCTACCTCAAATACCGTATTATTATCTATCCTGATGCCTTGTCAATTTACCCTGCCTTCATGTACATATCTACCTCAAATACCTTATTACTATCTATCCTGATGCCTTGTCACTTTACCCTGCCTTCATGTACATATCTACCTCAAATACCGTATTATTATCTATCCTGATGCCTTGTCAATTTACCCTGCTTTTATGTACATATCTACCTCAAATACCTTATTACTATCTATCCTGATGCCTTATCACTTTACCCTGCCTTTATCTACATATCTACCTCAAATACCTTATTATTATCTATCCTGATGCCTAGTCACTTTACCCTGCCTTCATGTACATATCTACCTCAAATACCTTATTATTATCTATCCTGATGCCTAGTCACTTTACCCTGCCTTCATGTACATATCTACCTCAAATAACTTATTACTATCTATCCTGATGCCTTGTCACTTTACCCTGCCTTTATGTACATATCTACCTCAAATACCTTATTACTATCTATCCTGATGCCTTATCACTTTACCCTGCCTTTATGTACATATCTACCTCAAATACCTTATTATTATCTATCCTGATGCCTAGTCACTTTACCCTGCCTTTATGTACATATCTACCTCAAATACCTTATTATTATCTTATGCCTTGTCACTTTCCTGCCTTCATGTACATATCTACCTCAAATACCTTATTATTATCTATCCTGATGCCTAGTCACTTTACCCTGCCTTCATGTACATATCTACCTCAAATACCTTATTATTATCTATCCTGATGCCTAGTCACTTTACCCTGCCTTCATGTCACCTTATTATTATCTATCCTGATGCCTTGTCACTTTACCCTGCCTTCATGTACATATCTACCTCAAATACCGTATTATTATCTATCCTGATGCCTAGTCACTTTACCCTGCCTTCATGTACATATCTACCTCAAATACCTTATTATTATCTATCCTGATGCCTAGTCACTTTACCCTGCCTTCATGTACATATCTACCTCAAATACCTTATTATTATCTATCCTGATGCCTAGTCACTTTACCCTGCCTTTATGTACATATCTACCTGAAATACCTTATTATTATCTATCCTGATGCCTAGTCACTTCACCCTGCCTTCATGTACATATCTACCTCAAATACCTTATTATTATCTATCCTGATGCCTAGTCACTTTACCCTGCCTTCATGTACATATCTACCTCAAATAACTTATTACTATCTATCCTGATGCCTTGTCACTTTACCCTGCCTTTATGTACATATCTACCTCAAATACCTTATTACTATCTATCCTGATGCTTAGTCACTTTACCCTGCCTTCATGTACATATCTACCTCAAATACCTTATTATTATCTATCCTGATGCCTAGTCACTCTACCCTGCCTTCATGTACATATCTACCTCAAAAACCTTATTATTATCTATCCTGATGCCTAGTCACTTTACCCTGCCTTCATGTACATATCTACCTCAAATACCTTATTATTATCTATCCTGATGCCTAGTCACTTTACCCTGCCTTTATGTACATATCTACCTCAAATAACTTATTACTATCTATCCTGATGCCTTGTCACTTTACCCTGCCTTTATGTACATATCTACCTCAAATACCTTATTATTATCTATCCTGATGCCTAGTCACTTTACCCTGCCTTCATGTACATATCTACCTCAAATACCTTATTATTATCTATCCTGATGCCTAGTCACTTTACCCTGCCTTCATGTACATATCTACCTCAAATACCTTATTATTATCTATCCTGATGCCTTGTCACTTTACCCTGCCTTTATGTACATATCTACCTCAAATACCTTATTATTATCCATCCTGATGCCGAGTCACTTTACCCTGCCTTCATGTACATATCTACCTCAAATACCTTATTATTATCTATCCTGATGCCTTGTCACTTTACCCTGCCTTTATGTACATATCTACCTCAAATACCTTATTACTATCTATCCTGATGCCTTGTCACTTTACCCTGCCTTTATGTACATATCTACCTCTAATAGCTTGTATCCCTGCACATGGATTCGTTACTGGTACTCCTGTATAGAGCCATGTTGTTTTTACTCGTTATGTGTTATCCACTGTGTATTTATTCCTCGTGTCACTACTTACATTTTTTATTTCTATTCTTTATCTTTAATTGTTCATTGGTAAAGGACCCGTAAGTAAGTACTCTTTATCTTTAATTGTTCATTGGTAAAGGACCCGTAAGTAAGTACTCTTTATCTTTAATTGTTCATTGGTAAAGGACCCGTAAGTAAGTACTCTTTATCTTTAATTGTTCGTTGGTAAAGGACCCGTAAGTAAGTACTCTTTATCTTTAATTGTTCATTGGTAAAGGACCCGTAAGTAAGTACTCTTTATCTTTAATTGTTCATTGGTAAAGGACCCGTAAGTAAGTACTCTTTATCTTTAATTGTTCATTGGTAAAGGACCCGTAAGTAAGTATTCTTTATCTTTAATTGTTCATTGGTAAAGGACCCGTAAGTAAGTATTCTTTATCTTTAATTGTTCATTGGTAAAGGACCCGTAAGTAAGTACTTCACTGTAAGTCTGTTGTTTACGAAGCATGTGTCAAATAAGATTTCATTTGAATTGATTTTGGTTTGGTACTGATATTTAGCTTCATTCTTGTGTCATTTATTCTTATTGTTTAACTCTGCATTGTTGGGAAGGGCTCATAAGTAAGCATTTCATGGTAAAGTCTACACCCGTTGTATATGTGACAAATACGTCTGTATTTGATTTGATTTGAATAGACACCCAAAGTGCACATATATTTAATGTAATTTCTCCTTAGGAAAACCAAAGAAGGAAAGTACCGAGTGGTGTTCTGATACTCTGGAAATTGGACCATTTGCAACACAGAGATACTGTAGTGTCTAGGAAAAACAACTAGAGGAAGGCTGTACAAGCATTTCACTACACCCGAAATAACATCTGCTAAATATGTGTATGTGACCAATAACATTTAATTTGATAATGCCAAATGTAATGTTTTTTTTATTTTTATATAAAAACTTTTTTTGGTCTATTATACTTCCATTACTCCTGTAAATATTGTCCTGAGACAGTGTTTAATAGTCTGAAACAAACCTTCACTTTATTTACCGCTGAAGCAATAAAGGACCTGAGCTGGCATCCACAGAAAACATATTTTCAATTTACTACCTTCGTAAACAACGCATTTTCAATTTAACACAAGCCATTGATTTGGAAGAAACACTGAGGTGGAGCAAATAGGAACGGAAAAAGAAAGCAACTTTTAGAGAGAAAAGGAACTAAACTGAAAGGAGACACGATGTACTCAGCCAACCCACATAGACTCTCTGATTGATGGATTGTGGTTCTTACCATTAGACGATGATCCTTGAGGGTTGGTTAGGGACATGCTAGGACCCTTCCTCCCAGGCTGGGTGAGTGTGTATTGGATCACAGGGCCCAATGGGACTAACGTGACCACCTCTCTATCCTGATCAGGCAGACCCTCCTCTGTGCTGGTGAGTCCATTGATGGATGTCTTGAGCAAGGAGCCTCGAATCCGATGCTCTATGATAGCGTTGTCCGTGATTCCTTTACTGCCCAGCTTTTGCTTCCCTTCGGTGGGTGTGACTATAGCCAACCCCGGGGTTGTCTGATCCTGTACTCCTCTCACCTCGGGAAGTGAGGCAGGTGTGGCTGGGAGAGATGCCTCTGTGCCAGCCTCCACAGAGCCTGTCCAATACCTGAAGGGCTTCATCAGGTTGTTGACGAAGCTGTGGAGAATGTTATTGGCTGTCTGGGTCTGGAGCACTGGAGAGGCCTGGGAGGACAGAGGGGAGTCGGACGACCCGAAACGCCACTCCTCATCCCCCTCGCCCTCCACCTCTTCCTGGGCAGAACCTCCGTGGGTCTCTAGACTCTCCAGGACAGACAGACCCAGGGTGCTGGTATTGGGGCTGGAGGATGGGTTCTGAGGGGCCCCAGTCTTAGATCGCCCCTTGGTCTCCTGGTTCTCCTCTCCCCAGCCCTGGGTACTCTCCCCTGGCCGGAGGTGGATTACCACGTGCTCCTCAGAGATCTCGGAGGACTCGTTGCCTCCAGTGATGGAGCTGATGCCCTCCTTGTCCAGGTCTGCCATGCCAGTCCAGGTGGAGGGATGGGGGTAGGGGGCAGAGTGCTGGGGCTCAGTGTCTGAGGAATTGGCCTCTGGGTCTCTGTATTGGAGGAACCCCACTGGCTGGGCTGCCTGGACTCCTGCTTCACGTTCTGGAATTATATGAGAAATATATTAGCATTCCTATTTGCTTTCCTGGCAATAAAGCATGGCTTTAAAAAATTAATATTTGCAATAAGCTGCCATGTTTGCAATAAGCTGTGAATCATCCATATTCTTAGATGTTGATGACCTCTGTTTTTGGTTTTGCTTTAATTAAGAAAGCATACATATTATATTAAGATACGTTTTTACACTCTCCTGGGGTGACTTTACTTAAGGGCAAAGTCTAAGATAAGACTTCATTACGTCTGTATCAATTTAGTGCCTGTCAATCATTCTCCATGACACACTGAGGAGCTAATGCAGTCTAATGCAGATCACACTCTGCACAAACACAATCAAATCCACAGCACACTGGAGCCTACCGTTGCTCCAAAGTGAATTTGAAACTAAGTTAGACAAATCTCCAGTGGTCCAGCAACATTATAAACACTTTAGAATGACACTGCAAGGACATTGAGGCTGCAGCCAGTGTATAGAACTCCGTTGGCTCTCTCTAAGTCTGCATTGAGAGCTTGGAAATGCTGATACTGGGCTCTAGCTGATTGCTACAGTAGAAGACTTCAGATCCCAGAAGGGACCAAAATGTCACAGAATCCCCTCTGTGATAATTCATTAATTCATGCATGAGACAAACAACCCGGACTAATTAACAGAAATTAAACAGAAAGGTTGCCGTGGCGATGTCGACCCCGGCCGTTACCTCGGTAGCAGTAGGCGTCAAAGCGGGTGGTGGTGTCTGGGAAACCAGTGCGGTTGGGGTTGTGGTAGACAGTGCGCACACCCGGATCATCCCCGCCACAGTTGCGTCGGGGAAGGTTTATGGGGTAGCGCACACTGCCGTCGGCCAGCCAGCCTGGGTCACACTGGTCCAGGCCAGTCTGCCAGGCTTGGTAGAGCTGCCCTGCCGTGGCCAGCTGGGCTCCCAGAGAGTGGCAATGGGTAGAGGCTGTGGCCAGGCTCAGCTTCTCTGGTACAGACGAGTGGAACACCTCACCTGGGAGAGGGGGATGGAGATGGAGGTATAATGAGGTATAGTGTGAGGGGAAAGAGAGATAGGTATGGGAGGTGAAGTGGTACGGAGTAACAGGGGAGATAGGGGAATATGATGAGAATAAAGTACGAGATGGTTAGAGTGGTGTGAAAGGTAATATAAGAAGTGTCAACGGACAAGATTGAACAGGAGGTCAGTGAAGCAATGACCCATGAGTCATGCAGAGTCATTTCACAGAAGAACACTCAGAACCATAGAACCTGACAATGAACATCCATCCTATCCAGCTAGATAGCCCAGTCATTTGCAAGGTGTCAAGAATTACACTTCTCATAAAATTATCTCATCTACTTCCTGTAGAACTATTAACTGACAGGTCTGGCTCTGCACAGTAACAAATTACCCAGATCTATTTTAAAGGCACCTTCTGTGAATATGACTCCATCCTCCTGTAGCAGTTTCCCTGATCCTGGCCACGGCATTATTACTCACCACCCAGCTACAGCTTAAATCAGTGGTTCCCAACCAGAGGTAATAGGACGTGAATCTCTTTCTCTGCCTAACAGGAGAATTAAGTCAGGCTGATTCAGCATCGTAGCTCCTGGGGCGTCTGGAACATTGCAAGGCCATGGATGACTAACATCTGATTGTACCTTGCAGTTGCTTGGCAAAGCAGTAGACATCAAACAGCTCGTCAGGGGCCCGATTGCCGTAGTTGCGCACTCCAGGTGAGTCCTCCCTGTCACCATAGCAACCCGGCCTGGGTGACTGGATAGGGTACCTGTGGAGAACGAGAGAGGGAGGGGAGAGGGACGAGGGATGAGGGGAGCCAAATAATTTATTTGATTTATATCCAGGCTCCAACTGTGCAATTACTCTAAAGCACTGGTCACCAACCTTTTTTGAGTCGAGATCACATTCTCAGTCAAAATGAGATCACAGTCAAAATGCAAGCCGAGATCTACCTTAAAAAAATTTTTTCCATGACTTAAAAAACATAACCTATACACAAAACAGTACTGTAATAATGAGGTTAGTGCCGTAGGCTATAGGCCCAAACATTATCACCACATATTGGCTTTGCTTGAATTGTTGTTCTTGTAGTTATTCCTGTTGTTCTTCAGACCATTACAAAAAAATCAACATTTGAGGTAAGTTAAATGATCACACTGGTAATAGATCAGTTGTTTGTATTTGTATTTATTATGGATCCAGGCAGCAGCTACTCTTCCTGGGTTCCGGCAGAATTAAGGCAGTTATACAATTTTCAAAACATTACAATACATTCACTACAGAACTCACAACACACTAAGTGTGTGCCCTCAGGCACATACTCCACCACCACAAATCTACAACACAAAATCCATGTGTATGTATGTGTATAGTGCGTATGTTATCATGTGTGTGTATGCATGTGTCTGTGCCTATGTTTGTGTTACTTCACAGTCCCTGCTGTTCCATAAGGTGTATTTTTACCTGCTTTTAAATCTGATTATACTGCTTGCATCAGTTACCTGATGTGGAATATAATTCCATGTAGTCAGGGATCTATGTAGTACTGTGGTGCCTCCCATAGTCTGTTCTGGACTTGGGGACTGTGAAGAGACCTCTGGTGGCATGTCTTGTGGGATATGCATGGGTGTCCGAGCTGTGTGCTAGTATTTTAAACAGAAAGCTCGGTACCTTCAGCTTGTCAACACCTCTTACAAAAACAAGTAATGATGATGTCAATCTCTCTTCCACTTTGAGCCATGAGAGATTGACATGCATATCATTAATGTTAGCGCTCTGTGACTATACCAAATAAGGACCAGCTGTGCTGCCCTGTTCTGAGCCATCTGCAATTTTCCCAAGTCCCTCTTTGTGGCACCTGACCACACTACTGAACAGTCGTCCAGGTGCGACAAAACCAGGGCCTGCAGGACTTGCCTTGTTGATAGTTTTGTTAATAATTCAGTGCAGCGCTTTATTATGGACAGACATCTCCTGATCTCGGCTACTGTTTTATCAATGTGTTTTGACCATGACAGCTCAGCTCAATTTTCACATTATTAATTTGGGATGTAGTTGAGGTTTAGGGTTTAGTGAATGATTTGTCCCAAATACAATTCCTTGCTACCCATTCCAAAACGAACTAGCTCTCTGTTGAGTGTTGCAGTCATTTCAGTCGCTGTAGTAGCTGACGTGTATATTGCTGAGTCATCCGCATACATAGACACACTAGCCTTACTCAAAGCCAGTGGCATGTCGTTAGTAAAGATTGAAAAAAGCAAGGGGCCTAAACAGCTACCCTGGGGAATTCCTGCTTCTACCGGGATTATGTTTGAGAGGCTTCCATTAAAGAACACCCTCTGTGTTCTGTTAGACAAGTAACTTTTTATCCACATTATAGCAGGGGATGTAAAGCCATAGCACATCAGATTTTCCAGCAGCAGACTATGATCGATAATGTCAAAAGCTGCACTGAAGTCTAACAAGACAGTCCCCACAATCATTGCATCATCAATTTCTCTCAGTCACTTGTGTAAGTGCTGTGCTTGTTGAGTGTCCTTCTCTATATGCGTGCTGAAAGTCTGTTGTCAGTTTGTTTACTGTGAAATTGCATTGTATCTGGTCAAACACCATTTTTTACTAAGGGTTGGTAACAGGCTAATTGGTCAGCTATTTGAGCCAGTAATGGGGGCTTTACTATTATTGGGTAGCGGAATGACTTTAGCTTCCTTCCAGGCCTGAGAGCACACACTTTCTAGTAGACTTAAATTGAAGATGTGGCAAATAGGAGTGACAATATCGTCCGCTATTATCCTCAGTAATTTTCCATCCAGATTGTCAGACCCCAGTGGCTTGTCATTGTTGATAGACAACAATATTTTTTTCACCTCTTCCACACTGACTTTATGGAATTCAAAATTATAATTATTATCTTTCATAATTTGGCCAGATATACTTGGATGTGTAGTGTCAGCGTTTGTTGTTGGCATGTCATCCCTAAGTTTGTTTATCTTGCCAATGAAAAAGTAATTAAAGTAGTTGGCAATATCAGTGGGTTTTGTGATAAATGAGCCACCTGATTCAATGAATGAATTTCCCCAAAATGTAATTTAAGGTGCTCCAAAGCTTTTTACTATCATTCTTTATATAATTCATATTTTTTTCATAGTATAGTTTATTTTTAATTTAAATTTAGCTTAGTCACATGATTTCTTAATTTGCAGTACATTTGCCAGTTGGGCTGCCAGACTTACTTGCCATACCTTTTGCCTCCATTTTTAAATTCCTCATCCTCATTGTCTTAATGGGTGCGTGCACATAAATAAATGTGTCAAGTGCAGCGTCTGGTTGCTCCTCATTACACACCACAGGCCAGCAGCGTCTGGTTGCTCCTCATTACACACCACAGACCAGCAGCGTCTGGTTGCTCCTCATTACACACCACAGACCAGCAGCGTCTGGTTGCTCCTCATTACACACCACAGACCAGCAGCGTCTGGTTGCTCCTCATTACACACCACAGACCAGCAAATATTCTTTACATCAACAACATATGAATCACTACAAAACGTATTGTATGACCTCTTATACACTATATTAGGCCCAGTCTTTGGAACTTTGGTTTTCCTGGATATGGCTACTATATTGTGATCACTACATCCTATGGATTTGGACACTGCTTTAAAGCACATTTCTGTAGCATTAGTAAAGATGTGATCAATACATGTTGATGATTGCATTCCTGTGCTGTTTGTAAATACCCTGGTAGGTTAACAGACAACCTGAATCAGGTTGCAGGCACTGGTAACAGTTTGACGTTTTTTTCTTGAGTGGGCAGCTTGATGAGAGCCAGTCAATATTTAAATCACCCAGAAAATATATTTCTCTGTTGATATCACATTCATTATCAAGCATTTCACACATATTATCCAGATACTGACTGATAGCACTTGGTGGTCTATAGCAGCTTTCCACAAGAATGGGCTTTAGGGGAGGCAGATGAACCTGTAGCCATATTACTTCAACAGTATTTATTTAGTTATTGACCTCATGGACCTTGTTTCTCAGTCTGTATATGTTAAAATATGGGATATTTTTTGCACTTTTCTGGGTTGCTTGATTGTTGTATTACTTGTGAGGCACATGTTAATAATTTGTAACCTGATTAAGGAAACTAGGTGTATGTCGCATGTCACTACTTCACAGGAGAGGCATTTGAATGTAAACCATTTTTTAAATCTAGATGCGTTTTTTTTGGCAGAAATGCATTCTGGAATATGTGAACTTTCATGTGCCTTAAGTTGTTTTCTATCCCATAAATACAAATAAAATAGTTAAATTACGAGCCTATTTGGTATAGTCACAGAAAAAGACAGGAGCCTTCCCACTAGCCATGATTGGCTGAGATAATGGATGGGCTGGACATGCCGGGAGATGTGTTCGGATTGGTCTGCCATGTAGCATGCTTCTGTCTATAACATGAGCTGTTCAGTATGTGTTGAAAGTCCTTTCTACCATGCCGTTTTTGAAAGATATATCGTCATACAAACGCTCCACACCGCGTGGCCGCGGCCACCCTAATCTGGTGGTCCCAGCGCGCACGACCCACGTGGAGTTCCAGGTCTCCGGTAGCCTCTGGAACTGCCGATCTGCGGCCAAAAAGGCAGAGTTCATCTCAGCCTATGCCTCCCTCCAGTCCCTCGACTTCTTGGCACTGACGGAAACATGGATCACCACAGACAACACTGCTACTCCTACTGCTCTCTCTTCGTCTGCCCACGTGTTCTCGCACACCCCGAGAGCTTCTGGTCAGCAGGGTGGAGGCACCGGGATCCTCATCTCTCCCAAGTGGTCATTCTCTCTTTCTCCCCTTACCCATCTGTCTATCGCCTCCTTTGAATTCCATGCTGTCACAGTTACCAGCCCTTTCAAGCTTAACATCCTTATCATTTATCGCCCTCCAGGTTCCCTCGGAGAGTTCATCAATGAGCTTGATGCCTTGATAAGCTCCTTTCCTGAGGACGGCTCACCTCTCACAGTTCTGGGCGACTTTAACCTCCCCACGTCTACCTTTGACTCATTCCTCTCTGCCTCCTTCTTTCCACTCCTCTCCTCTTTTGACCTCACCCTCTCACCTTCCCCCCCGACTCACAAGGCAGGAAATACGCTCGACCTCATCTTTACTAGATGTTGTTCTTCCACTAACCTCATTGCAACTCCCCTCCAAGTCTCCGACCACTACCTTGTATCCTTTTCCCTCTCGCTCTCATCCAACACTTCCCACACTGCCCCTACTCGGATGGTATCGCGCCGTCCCAACCTTCGCTCTCTCTCCCCCGCTACTCTCTCCTCTTCCATCCTATAATCTCTTCCCTCTGCTCAAACCTTCTCCAACCTATCTCCTGATTCTGCCTCCTCAACCCTCCTCTCCTCCCTTTCTGCATCCTTTGACTCTCTATGTCCCCTATCCTCCAGGCCGGCTCGGTCCTCCCCTCCCGCTCCGTGGCTCGACGACTCATTGCGAGCTCACAGAACAGGGCTCCGGGCAGCCGAGCGGAAATGGAGGAAAACTCGCCTCCCTGCGGACCTGACATCCTTTCACTCCCTCCTCTCTACATTTTCCTCTTTCTCTCTGCTGCTAAAGCCACTTTCTACCACTCTAAATTCCAAGCATCTGCCTCTAACCCTAGGAAGCTCTTTGCAACCTTCTCCTCCCTCCTGAATCCTCCTCCCCCTCCCCCTCCCCCTCTCTGCAGATGACTTCGTCAACCATTTTGAAAAGAAGGTCGACGACATCCGATCCTCGTTTGCTAAGTCAAACGACACCGCTGGTTCTGCTCACACTGCCCTACCCTGTGCTCTGACCTCTTTCTCCCCTCTCTCTCCAGATGAAATCTCGCGTCTTGTGACGGCCGGCCGCCCAACAACCTGCCCGCTTGACCCTATCCCCTCCTCTCTTCTCCAGACCATTTCCGGAGACCTTCTCCCTTACCTCACCTCGCTCATCAACTCATCCCTGACCGCTGGCTACGTCCCTTCCGTCTTCAAGAGAGCAAGAGTTGCACCCCTTCTGAAAAAACCTACACTCGATCCCTCCGATGTCAACAACTACAGACTAGTATCCCTTCTTTCTTTTCTCTCCAAAACTCTTGAACGTGCCGTCCTTGGCCAGCTCTCCCGCTATCTCTCTCAGAATGACCTTCTTGATCCAAATCAGTCAGGTTTCAAGACTAGTCATTCAACTGAGACTGCTCTTCTCTGTATCACGGAGGCGCTCCGCACTGCTAAAGCTAACTCTCTCTCCTCTGCTCTCATCCTTCTAGACCTATCGGCTGCCTTCGATACTGTGAACCATCAGATCCTCCTCTCCACCCTCTCCGAGTTGGGCATCTCCGGCGCGGCCCACGCTTGGATTGCGTCCTACCTGACAGGTCGCTCCTACCAGGTGGCGTGGCGAGAATCCGTCTCCACACCACGTGCTCTCACCACTGGTGTCCCCCAGGGCTCTGTTCTAGGCCCTCTCCTATTCTCGCTATACACCAAGTCACTTGGCTCTGTCATAACCTCACATGGTCTCTCCTATCATTGCTATGCAGACGACACACAATTAATCTTCTCCTTTCCCCCTTCTGATGACCAGGTGGCGAATCGCATCTCTGCATGTCTGGCAGACATATCAGTGTGGATGACGGATCACCACCTCAAGCTGAACCTCGGCAAGACGGAGCTGCTCTTCCTCCCGGGAAGGACTGCCCGTTCCATGATCTCGCCATCACGGTTGACAACTCCATTGTGTCCTCCTCCCAGAGCGCTAAGAACCTTGGCGTGATCCTGGACAACACCCGTCGTTCTCAACTAACATCAAGGCGGTGGCCCGTTCCTGTAGGTTCATGCTCTACAACATCCCAGAGTACGACCCTGCCTCACACAGGAAGCGGCGCAGGTCCTAATCCAGGCACTTGTCATCTTCCGTCTGGATTACTGCAACTCGCTGTTGGCTGGGCTCCCTGCCTGTGCCATTAAACCCCTACAACTCATCCAGAACGCCGCAGCCCGTCTGGTGTTCAACCTTCCCAAGTTCTCTCACGTCACCCCGCTCCTCCGCTCTCTCCACTGGCTTCCAGTTGAAGCTCGCATCCGCTACAAGACCATGGTGCTTGCCTACGGAGCTGTGAGGGGAACGGCACCTCAGTACCTCCAGGCTCTGATCAGGCCCTACACCCAAACAAGGGCACTGCGTTCATCCACCTCTGGCCTGCTCTTCTCCCTACCACTGAGGAAGTACAGTTCCCGCTCAGCCCAGTCAAAACTGTTCGCTGCTCTGGCCCCCCAATGGTGGAACAAACTCCCTCACGACGCCAGGACAGCGGAGTCAATCACCACCTTCCGGAGACACCTGAAACCCCACCTCTTTAAGGAATACCTAGGATAGGATAAAGTAATCCCTCTCACCCCCCCCCCCCCCCTTAAAAGATTTAGATGCACTACTGTTCCACTGGATGTCATAAGGTGAATGCACCAATTTGTAAGTCGCTAAATGACTTAAATGTAAATGTAAATGTAAATGTTAGTCATCGAGAACTACAAAAGATTTTCTACTTTTCTCAACATTGAAGCCCTGAATTTAGTAGGCGCTATTGACAGATCGGTTGGAAAAAGTGATGGGCTACTTTCTGCACACGCCAAGGTCAGTGTGAACCGGAGTGACTTGACAAAACGCTGGCCAGACAAGATGTAGCTACAAACAAAATGTAGTTAATTAAATAGTTACAGTCTGCCATGAAACGTTCATCCATGTATATGGGTAAGAGTCTAGCAACATTTTCAGATATAAGTTTCTAATTTAGTCAGAAAGTCATTTTTATTGAAAGTTAAAGTGTGCTGTTTGTTGGCTATGATCTGTGTAGTAATATTACTTGAATCAAAAACTGTTTGGCCATAACGACCATTGTTATGTTTGGAGGGAAAAGGGGGAGGCTTGCAAGCCGAAGAACACCATCCTAACCGTGAAGCACGGGGGTGGTAGCATCATATTGTGGGGGTGCTTTGCTGCAGGAGGGACTGGTGCACTTTATAAAATAGATGGCATCATGAGGATGGAAAATTATGTGGATATATTGAAGCAACATCTCAAGACATCAGTCAGGAAGTTAAAACTTGGTGTCAAATGGGTCTTCCAAATGGACAATGACCCCAAGCATACTTCCAAAGTTGTGGCAAAATAGCTAAGGACAACAAAGTCAAGGTATAGGAGTGGCCATCACAAAGCCCTGACCTCAATCCTACAGAAAATGTGTGGGCAGAACCGGAAAAGCATGTGCAAGCAAGGAGGTCTACAAACCTGACTCAGTTACATCAGCTCTATCAGGAGGAATGGGCCAAAATTCACCCAACTTATTGTGGAAGGCTACCCAAAACTTTTGACCCACGTTAAACCATTTAAAGGCAATGCTACCAAATACTAATTGAGTGTATGTAAACTTCTGACCCACTGGGATTGTGATGACATTTCACATTCTTAAAATAAAGTGGTGATCCTAACTGACCTAAGACAGGGAATTTTTACTTAGATTAAATGTCAGGAATTGTGAAAACTGAGTTTAAATGTATTTGGCTAAGGTGTATGTAAACTTCTGTCTTCAACTGCATGTGTCTAGACAATAGTGAACCATCCACTCAGTTAGATGTGGCTGGGGGGGGGGTTATAGCATTTCCTTTACATGACCCATCAATTTAGGCAAGTGTGTCGGGTAAGCGTCATCTGATAGCTATAAAATATTTATAAAAAAAAAATTCTGGGCACTTTCTGTATTTGATATTGCTACTATGCAAGTAACCATTTCAGTGTACTGTTTACACCTTCTGTATCCTGTGCATGTGACAAATAAACTTAGATTTTATTTGATTTAGTGTGTGTTTACCACATGACCTCACATGTCAATCCTTAAAGAGATGGGAGGGGCTAGAGCTTGTTACGGTGACTATATTACCGCCACACTGGTGGTCATGAGTCATGAAGGCAGTCAAAGACCACTTGACCGTTTAGTCACGTAATTAGGCTTCTTTAAGCTCTGATTGTGAATGAGAGACTGATAAAGTGTGTACAGCCTGCACAAAAAAACAAAGCTGAGCTCATGCCTTTCAAGCAGCTTTTTGCAAATCATCATTAGAGTCACATCATGCAGCCTTACAATGTATTAAAAATCAAAACATATAGCCCAACGTTTTTAGAACAACTAAAGTTACATGAATAACTCTAAATGTAGCATATAGGAGTACCTATTTCTTTGTTAACTGCTCAACACAGAATAGCCGCATGTGCTCACTCCCAAGAAATCACTTGTCGTGTGTGTTTTGTCCTATATTTATATATATATATATATTTTCTTTTCATTTTTAATCCCAGCCTCCGTCCATGCAGGAGACCTTTTGGTAGGCCGCCTTTGTAAATAAGAATGTGTTCTTAACTGACTTGCATAGTTAAATAAAGATTAAATAGAAATAAAATAAAAACATTAAATTGTTTGGAGAAAATATCCTTTCAATTTTATTCTTCATACTATAAAATAATATAAAACAATTCCATAGAATTCTAAGCCAATCTTGTCTGCTAAATGAACTAGTGTAGCCCACAGCCATATGGCATAACCAGATCAGGACCTAACACAAGGACAACTCAGAGTATGCTATTCTGTTCTTCTGAAATAGACTACATTTTCTTCATATCATGTTTCTTTAGAACTGTCTAAAATAAATCATGGATTCATTGTGAAGGTGTAGGCTATATTACATGGATTTATTAGACTTTTTAAAATGTAGATGTTCCGAAGGTCTGCATGTGTGGAAGTCTGAATGTATTTATGTTAATGCTTTCATTTTTATAGATTTTTTTATTTAGTTAACCTTTATTTAACTACCTTTATTAAATTAACGGTCAATTACCGTGAGACCAGCAGTTACAGTATTTGCTTGACAATCACCGGCTGACAAAATGTTGTGACCACCACAGCCCTAGGTGGGGCTAAGGTGCTGAATGGGTGTAGACAAAGAAGAGCTGTCCAGTAGGTGTACCAAAACATTCAAGGGCAATTTCTTAAAAGTGGGGTTACAAGTTTATCAACTTTCAAAGCAGAATTACTTTCCCATTGTTCCTCAACTGCAGTGCATGATATACAATTTCTATACTTTTTATACAACGTAAAAAAAAATCAAATTTTGCTACATAAGACTGAATCGAGGCGGTGGGTCACATTTGCTTTTTTTTTTTTTTTACTGAAGAGGGAGCGAGCAGCAGACGGAGGGTTTGCCTCTCAACATCCCTCCACTCCCCCTTTCCTCCACTGACACTGACCAAAAAGGGACACAGTCTTGTTGCTGATAGCGAAACTCGAGTCATACTGCATTATTTCTGCGTAATGCACAAATGAATGCTTTTACGCCTATGACCAAAGAAAGTGAAATATTCCTCGATATAAAAATAACAACAAAGCAAGCCTATCAATACACTTTCCTACTCATTTATTGCAACTGCAGTGCTGGTTGTAACACAAGTGTGAGTGGAAGTAGGGAGAAGGTGCATTTTATGGCTTATAAAAGTGTTCAATAGAAAGTGTTGACAGTGCTGGGTAAAAACTTAATGATGAACTCACTCGTAAAAGCAGCAGCTCTATGCTGTATTCGTTGACAGTCTCTCTCTAGTCATGTTTTTAAACGTTTTGAATACTCACAGTATGAACTTTGCTGTAGCTTTCTTTTATGTCTGCTACATTACTGCAGAGACGGTAATCTGAGCCATTCGATTGGCCAGTGGTAGGCCTATAGAGCACTTAATTTGCTTCCCCAGGGCCCGCCAGGAAGGCAGTTTGTACATTCAGACATCTGAAATGGTTCAAAATGAGAACACTTCGCCCAGGGCAGCTGAATTGGGTGTACCTTCCGACAACAGCGTGAGACGAATAAATGAAAAAATAGGAACACAGGGCTTATCGTTGAAATGCCTTGGGGATCGACCAGTCGATCACGATCGATCGGTTGGTGACCACTGCTTTAAGGTACATTGATTCAAACAGCATTGAGGGTGCAGGCTAAATGCTGATTAAGAGATGATGTATACAGGCATACAGGGGCTTATGGAGGGCAAAAGGAAGGAAGGCTTCTTACACTCAGTAGCTACAATCCTGCATGAGCTTGGATAGCAACCGTTGTCGTCAGACAATGTTATAGCTAAATCCCCCATCTCAGCCTTCCATCCTGATCGCTGATGTCTATATTTTTACATTATTAATTGCACATTTGCCTCGTCACTGATGTGAAGCCAAGTAGCTCTGGAGATGGACCAATTATATGTGTCCCAGGTGGGGAGGAGGGGAAAGGAGAGGATGCCGTTGTCAGGGAAAATCTGTAGAGGAGAAATATGCAAGCTGCTTCTTCAGTGCAATTATTGGGCAGACGTTTGAGATAAAGACGTGTAAAAAATATCCACACGGACTCTGAATGTCCCACACACACACACACACACACACACACACACACACACACACACACACACACACACACACACACACACACACACACACACACACACACACACACACCACACACACTATCCGTCATCAACAGACATAAGGGGGGGTGGCAAGCTGAAACACGAACATTAACATGAAAGATAGTTGAGGGATAGTTGTGGCTAAAATGGCGGAGAGTAATTAGGAATGACAGAGCTAGCCTCTGAGATGTAAACAAGCAATTAAATCCTTCAGGAGTTTATGAGAGGACCATTGGGGTCAAACCAGTTTGCATACTGTACTTTCTGTCAGTAATTTAATTCCCTGGTTCCTTATTTGGGCCACAGAGGCCACAGAGAATTGTCAACTTAAAAGTTATCTAATTGCCTATCATAGCCCTGTCATTTTTCATTAGGCTGAAGTAAACTTATACTTTGCCAATTCATAAAGATTCGTATTCGTCAGATATTGCTTTACATTGCTGCAGCAGATAAATATAGTAAGTAAACACTTTATATATAAGCAATTTATACAGCCCTTTATACAAACCTATAAGGACAAGCCGTCATTGTAAATAAGGATGTGTTCTTATTTGACTGGCCTGGATAAATAAAGGTCAAATAAAACATGAAATAAGACAGTCGCCATGCTGTGATGTGTTTTGCTTGAGTCGTTCGTCATGCCCGGTTGTCTTGTCCTTACCTCACGCTCTGGTCAGACAGCCAGCCGGCATCACAGTTGTCATACCCGTCAGCAAAGGTGGCCTGGAGCTGAGCAGGCGTGGCGATGACAGCTGAGTTCTCCAGACACACCTGCTGGGCGTCAGGGAAGGACAGGGCGTAGCGGTCATGAGGAGCACGGTAGTGGAACACCACACCTGGAGAGGACACAGAGGTGAAAACACATACGGCGACACCAGAGCAATATGGAGATATTGTACGCAGGCACGCACGCCCATACACAAACTCACATTCCCATACACACACTCACACGCCCATACACACACTCACACGCCCATACACACACTCACACGCCCATACACACACTCACACGCCCATACACACACTCACATTCCCATACACACACTCACACGCCCATACACACACTCACACGCCCATACACACACTCACACACCCATACACACACTCACACGCCCATACACACACTCACACGCCCATATACACACTCACACACCCATAGACACACTCACACGCCCATACACACACTTGCATTCTCACCCACAAACATGAGCACGCACAGACACTCTGCTCAAACCCTACATTATCATGTACTTCAAATGTTGTATCTTTACCTGCACAGAAAGTCAAGAAAACATATAAAAACAACCTCGGAGATTGAAGTTAATTAGCATCAGACAGGCTTATCTTTATGGGAGAGATTTTGTCCTTTATACAGTGAATGACAAACAGCTAAAATGTTTGCTTTACTACTTTAGCATACAGTCCACATCAGTACTATCTTGCTTTCATAGCCAGAAAATAAAACAGTGAAATTAAACAGTGATGAGAGAGAGATTGAAAGAGAGAGAGAGGGAAGAGAGATAAAAGAAACAAAGGAACGCGAGATGACTCCCATGCGCTCATTCCCTGACCTGTAAATGACCGGGATTCCTCTCCACTGTGCAGAGAAATGGGAAAGGAATTGCTTTTGAAGTATCCATCTCATTCCCCCACCAGGCTAGCATCACTGACCTCCACTACATGTGGGGCCACCTCGGCCTGAAATTCACACATTCAATCCCAGTAGAGCCCACTACATGAAAGCCTGTGGACAGGGAGGCAGAGGGAGGCTGGGATATAGCTCCAAACATAGGCTCCTTTATCTTCTGCTGCTTTGTGCAATAGAATGACAGACTCCTCAGGGCGTGGACCAATTTGACCAATCACGCTGCAGTCTAGCCTCAGAAAATGAGCCAGGCATCCCTCAGTGGTACAGTCTACACATGCACTCACATACATGTACATAGCACACAGGCACACACACACACAGATACACATACACACACAAACACACCAGGCACGTGCATAGATAGGGCTCAGCCAATGCCCAAGCACCTGCCCTTTTGCCCTCCTATGAAAAAGTGGATATAAATTTGTAATACTATTAATGTATTAATTTAAGTCTCTTTTCATTTTAGTTGTAATTTTAAATGTAGCGAATTGCACATCAATCTAGCTAATTTCATAAGCGTTTGGATCTCACTAGATTCCCCTCCCCCGCCCTCCCACCCCAAGTGCGCACTCGCCTGACCTGATTGTGGCCACTGTCTGCGGGCGCAGGGCAGAAGACATGAATACTGGTAGGAGGATACATTACAGTTGGATCTGTCGTATGTGTCTCTCAACGTCAGCGACAAAGAATGGGGCATTTCAACTGCATGTTAATAAGAGGCAGATGTCAGCAGGAAAACAAACTCAAATCAAGTAAAAACACGTTTGTTTCGACAGCTAGCTAGAATATTTCAACTACATCATAATTTGCTCTGATCAACTGATAGCCACTCTTTTCCCGATGTCAATCATCTTTTGTCATCTCTAGGCCTAGTAGTTATTGGCACCAACTTGTATTAAAATGTATGATGAGTGAGTGTGTTGTTTTACAGTGCCTTGCGAAAGTATTCGGCCCCCTTGAACTTTGCGACTTTTTGCCACATTTCAGGATTCAAACATAAAGATATAAAACTGTATTTTTTTGTGAAGAATCAACAACAAGTGGGACACAATCATGAAGTGGAACGACATTTATAGGATATTTCCAACTTTTTTAACAAATCACAAACTGAAAAATTGGGCGTGCAAAATGATTCAGCCCCTTTACTTTCAGTGCAGCAAACTCTCTCCAGAAGTTCAGTGAGGATCTCTGAATGATCCAATGTTGACCTAAATGACTAATGATGATAAATACAATCCACCTGTGTGTAATCAAGTCTCCGTATAAATGCACCTGCACTGTGATAGTCTCAGAGGTCCGTTAAAAGCGCAGAGAGCATCATGAAGAACAAGGAACACACCAGGCAGGTCCGAGATACTGTTGTGAAGAAGTTTAAAGCCGGATTTGGATATAAAAAGATTTCCCAAGCTTTAAACATCCCAAGGAGCACTGTGCAAGCGATAATATTGAAATGGAAGGAGTATCAGACCACTGCAAATCTACCAAGACCTGGCCGTCCCTCTAAACTTTCAGCTCATACAAGGAGAAGACTGATCAGAGATGCAGCCAAGAGGCCCATGATCACTCTGGATGAACTGCAGAGATCTACAGCTGAGGTGGGAGACTCTGTCCATAGGACAACAATCAGTCGTATATTGCACAAATCTGGCCTTTATGGAAGAGTGGCAAAAAGAAAGCCATTTCTTAAAGATATTCATAAAAAGTGTTGTGTAAAGTTTGCCACAAGCCACCTGGGAGACACACCAAACATGTGGAAGAAGGTGCTCTGGTCAGATGAAACCAAAATTGAACTTTTTGGCAACAATGCAAAACGTTATGTTTGGCGTAAAAGCAACACAGCTCATCACCCTGAACACACCATCCCCACTGTCAAACATGGTGGTGGCAGCATCATGGTTTGGGCCTGCTTTTCTTCAGCAGGGACAGGGAAGATGGTTAAAATTGATGGGAAGATGGATGGAGCCAAATACAGGACCATTCTGGAAGAAAACCTGATGGAGTCTGCAAAAGACCAGAGACTGGGACGGAGATTTAAACATATCCAGGTGTTAGAATGGCCAAGTCAAAGTCCAGACCTGAATCCAATCGAGAATCTGTGGAAAGAACTGAAAACTGCTGTTCACAAATGCTCTCCATCCAACCTCACTGAGCTCGAGCTGTTTTGCAAGGAGGAATGGGAAAAAATTTCAGTCTCTCGATGTGCAAAACTGATAGAGACATACCCCAAGCGACTTACAACTGTAATCGCAGCAAAAGGTGGCGCTACAAAGTATTAACTTAAGGGGGCTGAATAATTTTGCACGCCCAATTTTTCCGTTTTTGATTTGTTCAAAAAGTTTGAAATATCCAATAAATGTCGTTCCACTTCATGATTGTGTCCCAGTTGTTGTTGATTCTTCACAAAAAAATACAGTTTTATATCTTTATGTTTGAATCCTGAAATGTGGCAAAAGGTCGCAAAGTTCAAGGCGGCCGAATACTTTCGCAAGGCACTGTAAAACAACACACTCACTCATCATACATTTTAATACAAGTTGGTGCCAATAACTACTAGGCCTAGAGATGACAAAAGATGATTGACATCGGGAAAAGAGTGGCTATCAGTTGATCAGAGCAAATTATGATGTAGTTGAAATATTCTAGCTAGCTGTCGAAACAAACGTGTTTTTACTTGATTTGAGTTTGTTTTCCTGCTGACAGTTTTATATCTTTATGTTTGAAGCCTGAAATGTGGCAAAAGGTCGCAAAGTTCAAGGGGGCCGAATACTTTCGCAAGGCACTGTATATAAATGTTGGCATTTTGTCTAAAGGCGTTTGGGAGACAAATGGGTCACGTTGCCCAGAACTAACACACTTACTCTATGTTTATCAAACCATAACACACAACAGGAAGAGATAACACATACTGAGATAGATGTATATAGCTGTATGTAATTGAGTGATGCCCTTGTTGTATCACGGTATACTGTATGCAACACTAATACAGTCCTATCTGTGCAGAGAATGTAGTAGACCTATATAGCAGATATCATCACCAGTGTGCAAATATGTCTATTTGTGGCTCAGCACTTAAGTCGGCCTGACATATCTCATGACTCTGGCTGACAAAGAGGATCAGTGCCTGAGCTCTAATTGGTGAGACAATTGACCATTCAATATGGGCCGAAAGCACAGGCGGAAAACCTCATCAAGGCTTAGACGACCCACAATCAGCGCAGCCCTGAATTAATATGATATTTGTTATAGCCGGCCCAGTATCAATACGTTGTCATTTAATATATTAAGCACTTTGAGGAGTTAGTATTGGGACTGGTGCGCTCTGCAATGTAGCGTGACTTGCAATAAATGACTAAGCCCAGAGGATGACCCGGTTCGCTCCCAGAAGGACCAGCGGGTAATGGGTTTCTGTTTCAGAAGGAGAGAGGGTTTTTTATGGCGTGTTAATTGATTGGCTGTGCGGAGGGACAGGGTCTCTTGAGCACCGAGTCAGGGGTCTCCATGGGACCAATAAAGTTCACTCATGGAAAGAGAAGAGAGAAACAGAGGAGCTGTGGGTGGAAAAAAAACAAAGCCCTTGATGTCATAATCACCGTGAGAAAGCCACTGTCACACACAGGCATGCAGGCATGCACACAGATCCACAAGCTCATGGGCACAAACCCACAGTGGCTATATCAGGTAATAATATCTGTGCTATTTTCACTGGGAGCCCATGGATTCGGGGTACAGTATGTGGGTGAGTGAATGAGGCTACTGGGCTTAATGCGGACATGATGCTCAGCTCACGCTGGCAACATTGTGTAGACCTAGGTGAGCTAGAGCAGCACTGTAAAGCTAATGCTGAGAGCAGAGCGCCACTTCCCTCTACTCATTACTCTAATAGGCGATTATTAAAAACAGCAAGTGACCTGGAAAAATCTGATGATGTTTCTCAGCTCAGAGACTTTCATTTGGTAATTACTTTGATACTATTAGCTGATATGGCATAATATCCCCAGGCCGTTACACTGCAGCAGTGGGTGGATTCAACATAAACTACAGCTCAGAGCCCTCAAAGTAACACTATCTGAATAGCACACTTTATTTTCTCATTATGCTTATTTGCTTTCATGAGCGGCTGGGTCAACGATCTGTTACTCGGTCCAGTTGGCATATGTTGTCCCGTTCCCCAGACTAGACATTTCCACAAAGTTAACAAACCCACTGGCTTATATAATGACTCTATTAGCAATGCCAGGTATAGGTACAGTCAGGGTTGTGTTCATTATACCACAAACACTTTAAAGCGTTTTGCTACGGAAAAGGAAAATTGCCATTTCTTATTTGACAAGTCCAGGTAGTCCCTCCCTGGTTGCATATGTTTTCTTCCATTTGGTGCCTAATGAACAGAACCTGTGTGTAATAGGTGTAACAGGGGTCAGAACTACCTGTGACCTCCAGGGGAACGGTGTCCTGTTCATCGTTGATGCCCACCACCACCTCACAGCGGAACATGCCCGAGTCACTGGAGCGCAGGGCGCTGAGTGCCATGCTGGCGTTGAAACGGTTGTCCTGGTAACCGGGCAGGGTGACACGCCCCTGGAACGCCTTCTTCACCTAAACCACGGAAAGACAGTACAGTTATGAACACAATTAAAACAAAGTTAGGAAAGACAAATGAGACAGCAATGAAAAAGAAAAAGGACAATCCACTCAATGGTTGCTGGTCCAATTATTACAGTTGGCAGCAGAAAAACAGTGAGTGTATTTTTCATTTTTATAGAAAGAAGAAAGGATTCTGCAGTAAGTATAGTTACAAGTTAAGTTGAATATACGTATTGGATGGATGGCCAACACACTCTTCATATAAAATTAGGGCTGGCATTGACTTTGTATAATTGTGTAACCGACAATTCTGGATGAAAGCAATCATGAAAATAAAAAATAACCTTCATAAACTGTAAAAAAAATGATACAAATAAAAAACATTGGACAAACCTTACCCAAAAGCATCCAAGTAAAAGTAAGCCTGGTTAAATCTAACAGCTGATATAAGGAGAGATGCTCCAGACCCAAACTGTTCAGACCTATACCCATCCTATCCTGCCTTTCCAAAGAATTCGAAAGGCAAGTGGTTAGAGCGTTGGACTAGTAACCGGAAGGTTGCGAGTTCAAACCCCCGAGCTGACAAGGTACAAATCTGTCGCTCTGCCCCTGAACAGGCAGTTAACCCACTGTTCCCAGGCCGTCATTGAAAATAAGAATGTGTTCTTAACTGACTTGCCTGGTTAAATAAAGGTAAAATAAAAAATAAAAAGTTAACAAACAGATCATTGACCATTTCGAATCCCACTGTGCCTTCTCTGCTGTGTAATCCGGTTTCCGAGCTGGTCACGGGTGCACCACTGCCACGCTCAAGGTCCTAAATGTTATCATAACCGCCACCGATAAAAGACAGTACCATGCAGCCGTCTTCATCGACCTGGCCAAGGCTTTCGACTCTGTCAATCACCGTATTCTTATCGGCAGACTGAACAGCCTTGGTTTCTCAAATGACTGTTCAGTGTGTCAAATCGGAGGGCCTGTTGTACGAACCTCTGGCAGTCTCTATGGGGGTACCACAGGGTTCAATTCTTGGGCCGACCCTTTTCTCTGTATATATCAATGATGTCACTCTTGCTGCTGGTGATTCTCTGATCCACCTCTACGTATACATCTGGCCCTTTGGAAACTGTCTTAACAAACCTCCAAACGAGCTTCAACGCCTTACAACACTCCTTCCGTGGCCTCCAACTGCTCTTAAACGCTAGTAAAACTAAATGCCTGCTCTTCAACTGATTGCTGCCCGCACCCACCCGCCCGACTAGCATCACTACTCTGGATGGTTCTGACTTACAATATGTGTACAACTACAAATACCTAGGTGTCTGGCTAGACTGTGAACTCTCCTTCCAGACTCATATAAAGCATCTCCAATCCAAAATTAAATCTCGAATCGGCTTCCTATTTCGCAACAAAACCTTCTTCACTCAAGCTGCCAAACATACCCTCTTAAAACTGACTATCCTACCGATCCTCAACTTTGGCGATGTCATTTACTAAATAGCATCTAACACTCTACTCAGCTAACTGGATGCAGTCTATCACAGTGCCATCCGTTTAGTCACCAAAGCCCCATATACCATCCACCACTGCGACCTGTATGATCTTGGCGGCTGGCCCTCGCTACACATTCGTTGCCAGACCCACTGGCTCCAGGTCATCTATAAGTCTTTGCTAGGTAAAGCTCCGCATTATCTCAGCTCACTGGTCACCATAACAACACCCACCCATAGCACCCGCTCCAGAAGGTATATCTCACTGGTCATCCCCAAAGCCAACACCTCCTTTGGCCACCTTTCCTTCCAGTTCTCTGCTGCCAATGACTGGAACGAATTGCAAAAAAATCGCTGAAGTTGGAGACTTATATCTCCCTTACTAACTTTAAGAATCAGCTATCTGAGCAGCTCACCGATCGCTGCAGCTGTACACAGCCCATCTGTAAATAGCCCATTCAACTACCTACCTCATCCCCATATTGTTTTTATTTATTTACTTTTCTGCTCTTTTGCACACCAGTATCTCTACCTGCACATGACCATCTGATCATTTATCACTCCAGTGTTAATCTGCAAAATTGTAATTATTCGCCTACCTCCTCATGCCTTTTGCACACCAGTATTTCTACTAGCACATCATTATCTGCACATCTATCACTCGTGTTAATTTGCTAAATTGTAATTACTTCACAACTATGGCCTATTTATTGCCTTACCTCCTTACTCCATTTGCACACACTGTATATACATTTTTATATTGTGTTATTGACTGTACTTTTGTTTATCCTATGTGTAACTCTGTGTAACTTTGTTTTTTGTTGCACTGCTTTGCTTTATCTTGGCCAGGTCACAGTTGTAAATGAGAACTTGTTCTCAACTGGCGTACCTGGTTAAATAAAGGTGAAATAAAAAAAACATTTAAAAACGAGAGGAGGCAAAACTAGCCAGTTTTTGAATGGACGAACAGCTGACTGAAGACAGGACGGCCGAATATTCAAAAAGATGACACTTGCGGTTGAGTCCGTTTACAACGTGCTGAAACTTTGTTGCTCATTGTTTCAGCAAGGTGATGTAGCAAACATGCTTAGGTTGCCTTGGCATTTGGCTGACAAATAACAGCCACCCAACATTCCATGACTGTCACAGCGCTATAAAACCACTGAATTCCATTTCGAAATATAAATCAAAACAATGTGACATTTTGTATTTCTTTCCACTTCCTCAATCTTTACCTTGACCACGTTGTCCTTGGCGACCAGGACAGACTGATCCCTCTGCCGACCGTCGGCACCCCTCTGGCCCCACACCTTGGTCCACTTGATGCGGGGGGGCTCGTGGGTAGGGGTGGGGCGCAGGGTGAAGACACAGGGCAGCAGGACGCTGTTGGCCAGCTGCTCCCTCACCATCTGGTGTGTCACCTTCCTCATGTTCACCACTGGGTCTGACCACACAAGGCCTGAAGAGAGAGGAGGAGAAAGGGAGGATATAGAGGGAGAGAGGAAGAGGAAAGGGAGAAGAGAGGAGAGGAAGAGAGAAAGAGGAGATGGAGAGGAGGGGAGAGGATGATTAGAGGAAAGGAGAGGAAGAGTAGAGGAAAGGAGTGGGAGAAGAGGAGAGGATGAGTAGAGGAATGGAGAGGAAGAGCAGAGGAAAGGAGGAGTAGAGAAAAGGAGAGAAGAGGAGAGGAGTGGGAGAGGGATAGGAGAGGAAGATGATGAGGAGAGGAGATGAGAAGGAAAGATTCACAGTCAGAATATAGGTCTACAGAAGTATGACAATTGTTTCTGTAAAGTGAAAGTGAAAGAGTGGAAATGGAGGCTAGGAGTATTCCAGCATAATACAGTAGCTTTTCATCAACGTGTTATCAAGATCTAGATCAGGGGATCACTGACATACAATACTGTTGCATGCTCTTTGGCATTGAGAGGGGTGGGGATTGATTCCTATGAATCTATTGGGAGATGTCATGGTTTCATCCTGTTGCTTGTTCAACAAGTCCCTCTATTCTTAAGTGTTGAAACAACAGGATGGTCCCATTCTTTCTGATTGACTATTGGTCATTGATTTACTGTGCCTTCGGGAAAGAATTCAGCCCCCTTGACTTTTTCAACACTTTGTTACATGGATTAAATAAATACAAAATCTTCAACAATCTACACACAATACCCCATAATGACAAAACGAAAACAGGTTTTTAGACATTTTTGCAAATTTATAAAAAAACAGAAATACCTTATTTACATTAGTATTCAGACCTTTGCTACTAGTTACGAAATTGAGCTCAGGTGCATCCTGTTCCCATTGATCATCCTTGAGATGTTTCTACAACTTAATTGGAGTCCACCTGTGGTAAATTCAATTGATTGGACATGATTTGGAAAGGCACACACCTTTCTATGTACAGTAGACAGTGCATGTCAGAGCAAAAACCAAGCCATGAGGTCGAAGAAATTGTCTGTAGAGCTCCAAGACAGGATTGTGTCGAGGCACAGATCTGGGGAAGGGTACCAACAATTGTCTGTAGCATTGAAGGTCCCCAAGAAAACAGTGGCCTCCATTTTTCTTAAATGGAAGATGTTTGGAACCACCAAGACTCTTTCTAGAGCTGGCCGCCCGGCCAAACTGAGCAATCGGGGGAGAAGGGCCTTGGTCAGGGAGGTGACCAAGAACCTGATGGTTACTCTGACAGAGCTTTAGAGTCCGAAAGTGGAGATGGGAGAACTATGACAGCCCCCTTGGAGTTTGCCAAAAGGCACCTAAAGACTCAGACCATGAGAAACAAGATTCTCTGGTCTGATGAAGCCAAGATTGAACTCTTTGGCCTGAATGCCAAGTGTCACGTCTAGAGGAAACCTTGCACCATCCCTATGGTGAAGCATGGTGGTGGCAGCATCACATGTGGGGATGTTTTTCAGCGGCAGGGACTGGGAGACTTGTCGGGATCGATGCAAAGATGAACAGAACAAAGTATAGAGAGATCCTTAATGAAAACCTGCTCCAGAGTGCTCAGGACAGGACAATGACCCTAAGTACACAGTCAAGACAACGCAGGAGTGCCTTCGGCACAAGTATCTGAATGTCCTTGAGTGGGCCAGCCAGAGCCCGGACAAGAACACGATTGAACATCTCTAGAGAGACCTGAAAATAGCTGTGCAGCAACGCACCCCATCCAACCTGACAGAGCTTGAGAGGATATGCAGAGAAGAATGGGAGAAACTCTACACAGGTTTTATTTTATTTCACCTTTATTTAACCAGGTAGGCAAGTTGAGGACAAGTTCTCATTTACAATTGCGACCTGGCCAAGATAAAGCGAAGCAGTTCGACACATACATCAACACAAAGTTACACATGGAGTAAAACAAACATACAGTCAATAATACAGTAGAAAAATAAGTCTACATACAATGTGAGCAAGTGAGGTGAGATAAGGGACGTAAAGGGAAAAAAAGGCCATGGTGGCGAAGTAAATACAATATAGCAGGTAAAACACTGGAATGGTTGATTTGCAGTGGAAGAATGTGCAAAGTAGAGTTAGAAATAATGGGGTGCAAAGGAGCAAAATAAATAAATAAATACAGTAGGGAAAGAGTTAGTTGTTTGGGCTAAATTATAGATGGGCTATGTACAGGTGCAGTAATCTGTGAGCTGCTCTGACAGCTGGTGCTTAAAGCTAGTGAGGGAGATAAGTGTTTCCAGTTTCAGAGATTTTTGTAGTTCGTTCCAGTCATTGGCAGCAGAGAACTGGAAGGAAAGGCGGCCAAAGGAAGAATTGGTTTTGGGGGTGACCAGAGAGATACAGTGGGGCAAAAAAGTATTTAGTCAGCCACCAATTGTGCAAGTTCTCCCACTTAAAAAGATGAGAGAGGCCTGTAATTTTCATCATAGGTACACTTCAACTATGACAGACAAAAGGAGAAAAAAAATCCAGAAAATCACATTGTATACTTTGTTATATACCCTTTGTTGGCAATGACAGAGGTCAAACGTTTTCTGTAAGTCTTCACAAGGTTTTCACACACTGTTGCTGGTATTTTGGCCAATTCCTCCATGCAGATCTCCTTTAGAGCAGTGATGTTTTGGGGCTGTTGCTGGGCAACACGGACTTTCAACTCCCTCCAAAGATTTTCTATGGGGTTGAGATCTGGAGACTGGCTAGGCCACTCCAGGACCTTGAAATGCTTCTTACGAAGCCACTCCTTCGTTGCCCGGGCGGTGTGTTTGGGATCATTGTCATGCTGAAAGACCCAGCCATGTTTCATCTTCAATGCCCTTGCTGGTGGAAGGAGGTTTTCACTCAAAATCTCACGATACATGGCCCCATTCATTCTTTCCTTTACACGGATCAGTCGTCCTGGTCCCTTTGCAGAAAAACAGCCCCAAAGCATGATGTTACCACCCCCATGCTTCACAGTAGGTATGGTATTCTTTGGATGCAACTCAGCATTCTTTGTTCTCCAAACACGACGAGTTGAGTTTTTACCAAAAAGTTATATTTTGGTTTCATCTGACCATATGACATTCTCCCAATCTTCTTCTGGATCATCTAAATGCTCTCTAGCAAACTTCAGATGGGCCTGGACATGTACTGGCTTAAGCAGGGGGACACGTCTGGCACTGCAGGATTTGAGTCCCTATAGCGGTGTAGTGTGTTACTGATGGTAGGCTTTGTTACTTTGGTCCCAGCTCTCTGCATGTCATTCACTAGGTCCCTCCGTGTGGTTCTGGGATTTTTGCTCACCGTTCTTGTGATAATTTTGTCCCCACGGGGTGAGATCTTGCGTGGGGCCCCAGATCGAGGGAGATTATCAGTGGTCTTATATGTCTTCCATTTCCTAATAATTGCTCCCACAGTTGATTTCTTCAAACCAAGCTGCTTACCTATTGCAGATTCAGTCTTCCCAGCCTGGTGCATGTCTACAATTTTGTTTCTGGTGTCCTTTGACAGCTCTTTGGTCTTGGCCATAGTGGAGTTTGGAGTGTGACTGTTTGAGGTTGTGGACAGGTGTCTTTTATACTGATAACAAGTTCAAACAGGTGCCATTAATACAGGTAACGAGTGGAGGACAGAGGAGCCTCTTAAAGAAGAAGTTACAGGTCTGTGAGAGCCAGAAATCTTGCTTGTTTGTGGTGATTAACAGAGTCGAAAGCCTTGGCCAGGTCAATGAATACGGCTGCACAGTATTGTTTCTTATTGATGGCGGTTAAGATATCGTTTAGGACCTTGAGTGTGGCTGAGGTGCACCCATGACCAGCTCTGAAACCAGATTGCATAGCGGAGAAGGTATGGTGGGATTCGAAATGGTCGGTAATCTGTTTGTTGACTTGGCTTTCGAAGACCTTAGAAAGGCAGGGTAGGATAGATATAGGTCTGTAGCCGTTTGGGTCAAGAGTGTCCCCCCCTTTGAAGAGGGGGATGACCCCAGCTGCTTTCCAATCTTTGTGAATCTCAGACGACACGAAAGAGAGGTTGAACAGGCTACTATTAGGGGTGGCAACAATTTCGGCAGATCATTTTAGAAATAAAGGGTCCAGATTGTCTAGCCCGGCTGATTTGTAGGGGTCCATATTTTTGCAGCTCTTTCAGAACATCAGCTGACTGGATTTGGGAGAAGGAGAAATGGGGAAGGCTTGGGCGAGTTGCTGTGGGGGGTACAGTGTTGTTGACCGGGGTAAAGGTAGCCAGGTGGAAAGCATGGCTAGCCGTAGAAAAATGCTTATTGAAATTCTCAATTATAGTGGATTTATCAGTGGTGACAGTGTTTCCTATCTTCAGTGCAGTGGGCAGCTGGGAGGAGGTGTTCTTATTCTCCATGGACTTTACAGTGTCCCAGAACTTTTTTGAGTATATGTTGCAGGAAGCTAATTTCTGCTTGAAAAAGCTAGCCTTGGCTTTTCTAACTGCCTGTGTATATTGGTTTCTAGCTTCCCTGAAAAGTTGCATATCACGGGGGCTGTTCGATGCTAATGCAGAACGCCACAGGATGTTTTTGTGTTGGTTAAGGGCAGTCAGGTCTGGAGAGAACCAAGGGCTATATCTGTTCCTGGTTCTACATTTCTTGAATGGGGCATGCTTATTTCAGTTGGTGAGGAAGGCATTTAAAAAAAATAACCAGGCATCCTCTACTGATGGGATACAGGTACAAAATATGCAGGTATTCCAAGCTTGTAGCGTCATACCCAAGAAGACTTGATGCTGTAATCACTGCCAAAGGTTCTTCAACAAAGTACTGAGTAAAGGGTCTGAATACTTACGCAAAGTTTTTAAAATTTTGATAAATTAGCATTTTTATTTTTTTTAACTGTTTTTGCTTTGTCATTATGAGGTATTGTGTGTAGATTGATGAGGGACAAAACTACTTAATACATTTTAGATTAAGGCTGTAATGTAACAAAATGTGCAAAAAGTCAAGGGGTCTGAATATTTTCCGTAGGCACTGTATCAGACAATTCCCCCCCACACATACAGAGCGAACGCTACAGTACAGATGGGGAGATAAAACCTTTTTTAAAAGCCATCAATTAAACTTTGTATGAAGTGAACAGTTTCATCTGTTCAAACCTGAAAGCCCGTCTCCATGATTGATTTTTGGACCGTTTTCATCATAACAAATGAGGGTTGTCATAAACATTCCACACACTCTACAGTCACGTCTATGGACTGTATCTCTATCCGTTCATACAGTTCACCTTATATTATAAATTAGGTTTATATTGGAAGCTATAAAACCCAACTGTCTCTTTTCTATTCACCTCCCTCCCTCCCTCCCTCCCTCCCTCCCTCCCTCCCTCCCTCCCTCCCTCCCTCCCTCCCTCCCTCCCTCCACTCCACTCCTCTTCCATCCATCCCTTTATCCCTCCACTCCTCCCTCCCTCCCCCTCTCCCTCCCTCCACTCCACTCCTCTTCCATCCATCCATCCCTTCATCCCTCCACTCCTCCTCCCTGCTCCTCCTGAGAGCATTCCTAGCCCAAACACATTAGGTTATGTGGGAGAGTGTTGGGATGAAGGCATCGACAGAATCAGCTGCCAGCGCCTGGAAAGGCCACCAAGGAATACAGGCTGGCACACACACTATCCCCCTGAAAAGCCTCCTTATTATACACACGTTCAATCAGTAACTCACTCGCTGTGGGACATCTCTTAGAAAAGCATGAATTAATAAGAACATTGAGAACTGTCAGATATGCTGTATAGTTTAAGCGGAACAAGGGAAGAAATATACTGACCCCTCTCATTTCTCTCTCATTTGCCCCGGTAGCAGGGGGGAAAGATAGACTGCTAGTGACGTACTGTTATGAATGAGAGAAGGAAGGAAGGAGAGAAAATGGAAAAGGAGAGAGAGAGAGAACTGAAGGCAGCGGCTAATGGTAGGTAGTAGAGGAAATGAGGGGATTGATTTATTTTCATTAGTATCAGTTTCCTCAGCACCTGCATTGTTTCGACTCGCTTAGATTTGATGTAAAGTGCGGCAGAGTGGGTTGTGGCGTCGCCACTGGTGGAGGTTCTCTCCTGGCTATCTCCACTGTAATTAACTAGCTGATTGGAAGAGCGATGCATCCCGAGATCAACACAGACATGCCATTGGGCTTTTCTCTCTCCCTATCCTTCTCTTTCCTTTCTCATTCTTCATTCGACCACCAGCCAGTCACCATCTCCACAGCCACAGACGGCCACTGAAGCTTTTTATTTTTGCCTCTGTTCATCTATTTATTCTTCTGACACAATCAATTTTTCTTTTGTTTTCCTTTTTGAAACTAGGCTTGATGTTTTCGCTCGGCTTCAGCTAGCAATTTAATTTCATTCAGTCTTTGTGACTGCAATTCAATTTTGCCTTGGTTGCCTCATTTTCAATTCCCATTGAATTATACCCGATCCGGAATGGATGAAAGTGCTGTGTGTGTATTACTACACACACACACATATACACACACACATATACACACACACATGCATTTGTGGCAATATTTAATTTCCTGCCTGATAGTTTAATGTGCCAGAGCGCACAGATAGCAGACAAGACATGTGAATAGCTGTCAGTGCTGGTTTACATGCTGTACCCCTGGCTTTCTAAGCGGCTGAGGGCCAGTTGGCGAAGAGCTAAACATCAACACACACAGGGCTCCTCTCCATCTGTCTGTGTGTGACATGCTCAACACCTCGAGATGCACATGGTGCTGTTTGACTTCCTCACCTAGCTGATCTATTCGAAACCATGTCGCTGGCGCTTCATTCGACGGCATGAAAGGTGATTCATGTTTTAAAAAGGCCTTTTTCTCTCAGCACACTCAAGTGATGCTCCACCTGCCTAAAGAGCTGTGACCTGTGAAGAAAACATGTCCGCCTCTTTTCAAAGAGTGGCATGTAATGGGGCTAGGAAATACCAACACAAGCTCAAAATGGAAACAGAACTTATTGTGAAGTACAACTTTTATACTGCCCACCTTTGTGTGGCTGTGTGCTGCAGAAGTGGCTTTAAACCATATCTATTATGAGACAGATTTGATTACCGGTATGTTACGAAGTCAACAAGGTTACAAGGAATTTCCGGACATTTCTGCGTCACTGAAGGCAATTGACCTCATCAGTAGTGTCATTAGGGGCATCCTCTTTTCCCGAGACAGAATGTTCCGGTAGGTACAGTTTCCCTGTGTTACATCTGAGACCGTCCTTTGAGTACAGAAGGTAATGTGTTTCCGTTTTTCAGGGGAAATGTTGTCACTTCTGAACTTGGTTCACATGATAGCCGCAGACTAATTTCCTCTTTCCTCAGAGGGGAGAAACGCAGATGAAAAAGATGAAGAGGACCATTTGATGCTGGCACTCTGCTCAGAACAGGATGGTGAGGATGGCAAAGGGAGGAAGGGAGAAGCAACGGTGTGATTTATAGAAGGGAAATGGTTTAATGTGATTGAAAATCACACGTACAGTATGTATGCGCATGTACACATTTTTCTCCCTACATAAAGTGTCTCTACTCTGGCAGCATAAGAGTCAGAGACGGGAGAACGCTGGTTCTCTTAGGCTCAGTGAAGTGAGTCAGCAGGCCTGATGACACACACACACACACACACACACACACACACACACACACACACACACACACACACACACACACACACACACAGTTGTTCAGGGGAGGCTGTTAGACATCACACTCTTCCCCTTCCTTTCCTCTACCTCCCAAGGTTTACCACGCAAACACACACACACACAATCACACAGACAAACACACACACAGTCCCCAAGGACTATCTCGCTTCAATTTCTGGGCCACTTTGCCTGGAGCTGGGTAAAATTTAATATAGCCAAATGTATGCTTAAATTGAGAAGCACTGATAATGCTTCAACTGTATAATCAGAAGGCATGTCAGAATTTGCCAAATCCCTTTCCACTTTCCCCTTGGCCAAAAGCCAGTTTGGTTATCCACACATTACCATTGTGTTAGCCGTGTTCCCACCGCACCTAAACAAATTAGCAGTGAATTAAGCCAAGTTGAAAGCAATATTCACAATATTTTCCCTCTCCTAAATCTCCTTCTGTCAACTTTGTTTGTACAAATGTGTTTATTTGTCTCTCCTCTTCCCTTTACCAGATTGTATTTTCTTTTCTACCTCGACCTCAACAATTTGCGACACGAAATCAAAAGAAATCAATTGCACATACCTTCTTAAAAATCCAAATGACTGTTTAAAGCAGAGGCCCAGGATAAAAAATTCTCTGTTCCCACATGGTTAAATAATGAATCTAACCAACATGGCCCCATTGCAGTAGATATCAAATCTGCATTTAGATGGAAATGTTATTACATGCACAACCCCCATGAGACTGCCCTTTGTTTGGAAATCCGCCTATTTTTCATCTGTATTTTTCCTCTGAATGAGGCCCAATCAGACTGCCTAACCTGCAGAGGAGAAGAGCAAGGGAAGGGGGGGTAAAGATGGATTGAGTGGAGAGAGAGCAAGAATGAACGGGAACCCAAAGCAGACAGGGTGAGAGAGAGACAGTAATGCCAAAAGTGTCTTTCACTGCTTCTGCTAATCACAGAAGAAGACTTTCTGATCTATACAATTGACAACTTTGTCATCTCATTTTAAGCAGTGGGAAATTATTAACTACAGGTAGAAGTCTTTATCTGCCTCGAGCAGCAACAAGCGGAAGACAGAGAGAGGCTGTTAATGTGTTCTTCCACAGTCGTAAGAACACAATGGCCAACATCTATTTTTCTCTCCCCCTCCACCCAGTCTTACCTGCAATGGGCTTTTCAATGATAAAGGCCCCATTGTTTTCTATTAGCCCATCCGCCCGGCTCTGAGATGATCAATCGTGTCCTCTCCTGTCATTGGCTTTGACTAGCGACATGTCAGGTGTTTGTTTTGTCATACATCTCTCTCTCTCTCTCTCTCTCTCTCTCTCTCTCTCTCTCTCTCTCTATCTCTCTCTCGGCCATGTTGGAGGGTGGGTATGAAGGGCCATGTTGGAGGGTGGGTTTGAAGGGCCATGTTGGAGGGTGGGTTTGAAGGGCCATGTTGGAGGGTGGGTTTGAAGATGCCTATTTCATGTTACTTCCCATGAACTTTTGTGTGATAGAGGCTGCTGCGAGTCGTCTTTTAGAATATACTAACAAAACGATTAATCCGTTTTATTTGAAGGCTGTTTCTTTTTAAATAAAAGCCTGGATCTACCTTAAGTATATACAGGGACAAGGCCTTGACCAGGACACAGGCTTCCACATCATGTTCTTCTGAGGAAAGAGAGAACAATAGATAGCCAAAACAGTGGGAGGGAGAGGAGAGAGAGAGCGAGAGTGGGAGAGAAAGGAGAGACAAAGTGAGAAAAAGAGACAGAAGTGAAAAATAGAAAGAAATAGAGAGATAAAGAGAGAAGAGGGGGGATGTTGAAGCTGTTATACTGCTTATGCTAACTCCTCCAAAAATCAGCCCTAATGATAACCATGGCAACAGAGACACCACAAGCTGAGACAGGAGATGGGGTTGTGAGGGGAAAACACACATCCTCTCTCTTTCAGTACGGTCGTTCCACCTCAAAACACACATCCTCTCTCTTTCAGTACGGTCGTTCCACCTCAAAACACACACCCTCTCTCTTTCAGTACGGTCGTTCCACCTCAAAACACACATCCTCTCTCTTTCAGTACGGTCGTTCCACCTCAAAACAACATCCTCTCTCTTTCAGTACGGTCGTTCCACCTCAAAACACACATCCTCTCTCTTTCAGTACGGTCGTTCCACCTCAAAACACACATCCTCTCTCTTTCAGTACGGTCGTTCCACCTCAAAACACACATCCTCTCTCTTTCAGTACGGTCGTTCCACCTCAAAACAACATCCTCTCTCTTTCAGTACGGTCGTTCCACCTCAAAACACACATCCTCTCTCTTTCAGTACGGTCGTTCCACCTCAAAACACACATCCTCTCTCTTTCAGTACGGTCGTTCCACCTCAAAACACACATCCTCTCTCATTCAGTACGGTCGTTCCACCTCAAAACACACATCCTCTCTCTTTCAGTACGGTCGTTCCACCTCAAAACACACATCCTCTCTCTTTCAGTACGGTCGTTCCACCTCAAAACACACATCCTCTCTCTTTCAGTACGGTCGTTCCACCTCAAAACACACATCCTCTCTCATTCAGTACGGTCGTTCCACCTCAAAACACACATCCTCTCTCTTTCAGTACGGTCGTTCCACCTCAAAACAACATCCTCTCTCTTTCAGTACGGTCGTTCCACCTCAAAACACACATCCTCTCTCTTTCAGTACGGTCGTTCCACCTCAAAACACACAAGAAAGAGGATTTAGACACCCACCATTTCGATCTCTGAAAAATTAAGCTGATTGTACCCAAATTGGCCATTTTAATATATTGGATTCATATAATCGTCAATCAATATAGTACCTTAACCCAATTTGGACCATAATTATTCCTAACAATGTGTAGGAAATGAGGAATCCAATAAAATGATCAAAAGCCACCCACGGACCACCCACACCCTACGCCAAGCCCACCCCAACAACCAGTATACAGTATATTGGAAAGTTGGCTTTCATCCTATGAAATGTATTCCCTGTGAAACTGGTGATGTTTTTCACCTGAAATTAGACATTGAAGTTACATTATTTACCATAAATTAGTGTGAATGTACCAGGTTTTTCCCACTAGGTGCCGCTATTACTACTACTGCCGCACCCTTTTTAAAAATGTGGCTAGTCTCCTGTGTTTATTAAACAGATCACAACATTTTCTTTGGGTAGAAAACCAATAGCTATTTCTCATGATTGAAATGCATTGCCTGGTCATCCTCACAATTCAAGCCAATCCTCCATGAAAGCAATTCAGTTTGTCCTTATCTGTGTCCAGGAAACAATCCTTCTGTGTGTGGTTTATTCCCATTCAGAAATGTGTTAGACCATTCCTGGTGAACAAGCAAACCATTAGGCTACTAATGGTTTCAAAGTTATGGTCTCTAATGGTCTTCAATGGTAAACATCATAAACACACTGTGTAGTGTTTTGCAATGGTAACGGTATTGGGTTGGGTTTAATGGTAAATGTCACCAATCACACTACATGTCATTTTATTGAAAACATACAAGTGCCATGAAGTGGTTTATAATTGTAGTACTTAATCAGGGTTGTCACACCATTTTAGTCACTAGCCCATTTCTCCATAAAAGTTTTGCACTTGTAGGAAATGTCATATGAGAATTACACCATAGGGATAGCCAACTCAGAAAGCTGCCATTTGTTGTACTATTGTAGGAAAAGGGTTGAAGCATTAGGTTGCTAAGAGAAGGACAAATTAAACTGCTTTCATGGAGGACTGGCTTTACATGTGAGGATGACCAAACAACGTATTTTCATCATCAGCAAAACCTATTGGTTTACTAGTCCAAGTTGTAAAGAAAATGCTGTGATCCATTAAATAAACACGAGAGACCAGCTAAATGGATTAAAGGCTGTGGCAGTAGCAGGATTAGCGGCATCTATTGGTCAAAACATGGTACTATATAATGCCATTGACATTACAGGCAAATGTCTCTGAACAGGTGGGGGAAAAAATCACCAGATTGACAGGAAATACAGTACATAGGACGAAGAAGCAATACTCCAAGCCGCAGCACCGTACCACCTGTCAAACATAGTGTCTTGTTGGGTTAGGATTGGTTTGGGGTATGGGGTATGGGGATCTGTGGGTGGCTTTTGACCATTTTAATGTCTTACTGAATGGTAGGAAGAAGTTAGGCTCAAATCGGATGTTAGGTACTATAGTTCTTGAATATTATGTGAATCCTCACAATTTAAAGGGTACATTTGGGTGCAAACAATTAGCTTAATTTTTCAAAGATCAAATGACATTTCAACAAAATAATGTGCCAGGAATGCTAATCGTATCTGTTTGTAACTACAGAATTGATTTCAGCACAATATGAGATGGTGGTTTCATAGTTTGCTGAAATGACATGGATTGCCTCAGTAGCTAATGTGGAAGGACCACCAGAGGGCAGGCTGGGCTCACAGATAGTAGCCCAACATGGCATGGGAGACAAGGTAACCAGAGGCAATTAAGCACAGCTGATGGTACTAATGACATATTCTCCTTCCCCTATAAGAGAGAGAATGGAACCAGCAGAGAGAGAGGGGAAAACTATCTCTGGAAGATGGCCACCGAGACAGAGGAGCTATCCAGGAAGAACCACTAAGACGGTGACAATCCCGTGACTTTTGTTGTAATTTAAAGATAATCCTATTGTGTTCCTGTTTCATCTGGAGAAGAAGATGTATGTTTTTCCTTGGAAGATTTTCATTGATTATGTTGGTGTTTGTGTTGACCAAATGCCCTCAATAGAGAACGGTGTTCAATCAAGAAAACCTACTCCTGACTCGTTTATTCCACCTTCCCGCTTTAGAGTGACACCCAATTACTTGGTCCGCTCACATTGGTGGAGAATGCGGGTATTAGGTGGACGAGTGACACAAGGATAAGTGAGTAAATCAAGATTCTTCCAGTAGACCCGGAGGAACCATTCAAGAACGATGGATAACGCCCTACTACAACAATTGATCACGGCACAGCAGACAACCATAGAACTCCTGCAACAACAGCTGAGCCGACGAGAAGAACCTAGAGTTAAGCCAAGAGCGGCTGCTCACGCCATCTTACCTCTTCTCTCCAAGGAGGATGATATTGAGGCCTTCCTCATAACCTTCGAAAGGACGGCCACCTTGGAAGAGTGGCCGCCCACAGAATGGACGAGCGCATTAGCCCCTCTTTTGACCGGGGTGGCTCAGGAAGCCTATTTTGACCTGGTTTCCCGCGAAGCTGCGGACTAAAAACCGAGATCCTGTCCCGGTACCAGTGGCCGCCCACAGAATGGACGAGCGCATTAGCCCCTCTTTTGACCGGGGTGGCTCAGGAAGCCTATTTTGACCTGGTTTCCCGCGAAGCTGCGGACTAAAAACCGAGATCCTGTCCCGGTACCAGCTGACTGCCAGAGATAGGGCCATCAATGGACCTATACAGCTGATCAACCCGTCCGTGCCCAGATCTCCGCATTGACACGACTGACGAAACAGTGGCTAGAACCTGGAAAGGGAGTAGAACATGTGATAGAGACACTCGTAGTGGACAAGATATTGAGAGAATTACCCAGTGACTTAAAAGGGGTTGTGGGGCAAGCCAACCCGTTGTCAGCCGACGACATAGCCCAGGCGGTGGAAACATATCGGTCTACAGGGGAGTTGTTAAAGTGACAAGGAGGAATGGAAGGATTCTTCCAAATCCCGTACCACGACTCACCCCGGCACATCCGCCACCGAAATGTTCAAGTGGTGTTATAAATGTCAGTCTCCCGACCATTATGCCCCACAATGTCCTAGCAAGGATGAGCCCATGGTCACGGAGTCATCACTGCCTATCCCCACACATCCCGTTTTGAGGGGGCAGGATCAACACTGTTGGTTAGCAGAGATAGCCCCAGCCCCCGAGATTCCGGTTCAAGTCGAAGGACAAGATGTGGTAGCCATTCTCGACTCGGAAAGTATGGTTACGTTAGTAGAGGAGCGGATGGTGACCTCAGCAACACTGCTACCAGACAAAGTAGCCGTATCCTGCATCCATGGAGACACCCACTATTACCCCACTGTGAATCTGCCTATTCTCACTCCAAAAGGAAGGTGTACAGTCAGGGCAGGGAAAGTGCCCCAGCTGAAGGTACCATTATTGATCGGGAGAGACTGTCCCCTATATAAGGAGCTTCGGCAGATGACGTTATGCACGGGAAGAAGGGGGACAGGAAAGAAGAGAAAATCCAAGCCCGAGGTAGTAGTCCTACAAGGAGACGTAGCCGCGTCCTCGTCCTCTGCAGCAGAGGAAGAAATAGCGACCCAACGTTTACGACAGATATTCCAGGAAACCACCGATGAAGACACCTGTGAAGGGTTATACACAACACAGGAAGGAAGGAGCAACCAGGCGCTAAGGGATATATTTGAAGCTCTCTCCAAGGAGGGAACCTGGAAGGGATTCTCCTCGGTCACCCCTGATGGGGATGGGGAACAACCTCCACATCCCTCTACCGAGGCCGACCTGCCCCAGGAATTAAAGGGACAGTTCGGCACCTCTCAGCATAGAGACCCAGACCTAAGGGAGGCCATGAGGAAGGTGAAGGTGATCGATGGGAGGAACGTCGACGGATCAGGTGAGCCCCCTCTTCCTTACAATGCAATCAGGCGGGGTCTCTTATACTGGGTCGTACGACGAAGGGGGGAAAACCAGGAATTACTAATGGTGCCTAGACCATACAGGGATACAGTTCTACAGTTAGCCTATTCCCACGTCCTATGAGGACACCTGGCACGAGACAAGACTATTGACAGAATCATGCAGAGATTCTATTGGCCCCGGGTCACCCGGGATGTGGCCAGGTATTGTAGGACGTGTGATCAATGTACAGCTCCACGGCTACACCTACGTAACCCTTTGATTCCTCTCCCCATCATAGAGACTCCATTTGAATGCATAGCTATGGACCTCGTAGGACCCCTCCCAAAATCCGCCAGAGGACACGAGTACATCCTAGTGGTTATAGATTATGCTACCAAGTTCCCGGAGGCCATACCCCTGCGTAACATGTCGTGAAAGGGAATTGCCAAGGAGTTATTCCTGATGTTCTATCGTGTGGGCCTCCCCAAGACGATCTTAACCAATCAGGGAACCCCGTTCATGTCCCGGTTGATGAAGGACTTGTGTAGGTTATATCAGGTTCAACAGATACATAAAGCATATTCCACCCTCAAACAGACGGGTTGTGTGAACGCTTGAATAAAACGATTAAAAGCATGTTGAGAAGAGTGGTGTCCCGAGACGGGAAAACCTGGGACATGCTTCTCCCACACTTAATGTTTGCCCTGCGAGAACTACCCCAGGCATCCACTGGATTCTCTCCATTTGAATTGCTCTATGACAGACCCTGTCAAGGGATCCTCGACTTAGCCAAGGAGACCTGGGAGACCCAACCATGCCCCTTTCGATCCACAATAGAACACGTTACCCTGATGAGAGACCGACCTGTCAGCAGTGTGGCCCATAGTCAAGGAGCATATGGAGAAGGCACAAAGGACCCAAGGCTGGGCCTATGATAAGTCTGCGACCCCCTGTGAGTTCACCGTGGGAGAGAAAGTGATGGTGCTCGTGCCCACGGCCGAACATCGCTTGCTGGCGCAGTGGAGGGGGCCCTACCAGGTAATGAAAAGGGTCTCACCGGTCAATTACCTCATCAAGCAACCTGACAGGAGGAAGAAGGTCCAACTCTATCACATAAACCTGTTGAAGACGTACCATGGACGAGAGAAGGAGGTGGCTTTGATGGCCCTGGAGGGCAAAGGAAAAGAGGAGGCTCTACCACAAGTGCGCCGTGGCCAAACTCTCCTACCGGAGCAGTCAAGACAGCTAGACAAGCTGATTATGAACTTCGGTCGAATATTCTCTCCATTCCCAGGACAAACAGATGTCCTGTTCCACCATATCCACACTGAACCCGGCAAGAAGGTGCATATCCGCCCTTACAGGATTCCTGAGGCTCGCAGAGTCATCGCTAAGAAAGAGGTAAGGGAGATGTTGAGGATGGGCACGATCGAGCCATCGACGAGTGAGTGGTCCAGTCCCATAGTCCTGGTCCCCAAATCCGATGGTAGTATGAGACTCTGCAACAACTTTAGGGGCGTGAATGCCATCTCTACATTCGATGCGTATCCCATGCCCCGCGTGGATGAACTCTTGGAGCACTTAGGAAAGGCCAAGTTCATCACCACTGTTACGAATCCCTTTTGGCCCGACAGTCTAGGGGGGATGGTAATGAGACCCGTAACATAACTCATGCAAATTATAATTGTGACAAAGTAAAAGTGAGAACGAAATAACCACGACAACTGAAATCTACCGTCAAACTCAAGGTTTATTTGTAAACACACGGTAATGGGAGGGAGCAGGAAAAGGGGCTGAGCTGGACCCAAGGAAAGAAACAATAAGTATTCAAAAACACCCCTAAGCTAGACTAGCCTACTTTAACAATAGCTAACTAACCAAAAATACAGTGGGTGGTCCGCCCAGTTCTAACTAGTGTATTTAACAAAGTCTACCTACGGGTAATGTATGCCCATGGGCGACTTGTCTTGGTTTCCCCTTTTCCCACCAGCAAACAAACAAACACCATAACCAAAAACATCCCTTTTCTTTACCCTGTCCCATCCCTGTCCCATCCCTTTTCTTTTCCCTGTCCCATCCCTGTCCCATCCCTTTTCTTTTCAATGTCCCATCCCTGTCCTATCCCTGTCACATCCCTGTTCTATCTCTGTCCCATCCCTGTCCTATCCCTGTCACATCCCTGTTCTATCTCTGTCCTAACCCTGTCCCATCCCTGTCCCATCCCTTTTCTTTTCAATGTCCCATCCCTTTTCTTTTCCCTGTCCCATCCCTGTCCCATCCCTGTCCTATCCCTGTCACATCCCTGTTCTATCTCTGTCCCATCCCTGTCCCATCCCTGTCCCATCCCTGTTCTATCTCTGTCCTATCCCTGTTCCATCCCTGTCCTATCCCTGTCCCATCTCTATCACATCCCTGTTCCATCCTTGTCCCATCCCTGTCACATCTCTGTCCCCTCCCTGTCCCATCCTTGTCCTATCCCTGTTCCATCCCTGTTCCATCCCTGTCCCATCCCTGTCACATCTCTGTCCCATCCCTGTCCCATCCTTGTCCTATCCCTGTCACATCCCTGTCACATCCCTGTCTTATCCCTGTCACACCCCTGTCACAGCCCTGTCCTATCCAGCTACACGCCAGTGTAGTGCCACTCACAGGCTACTGCCCGCACCCTGTGTGGTGTAATGATACATTTATCTGGTGTGGCACAGAGCCCCATGCCACCCCCCGTTTTCCCATCCTCATCTCTGGCCCGTCAAACAAACACAGTCACCAGAGGAGCTTTTCATGCCAGCCCCCCTTCTGTGCCTACTCCCCCCTGCCTCCGCCTGTCTCCCTCCATCACTCATTTCCATTTTCACCCACCCGAAAAGGAGAAATTTGGAAGGGGGTGGGGTGGGCCAGAGGGAGGGGGCAACATATTCATAAACATCCTTTCCACAGTAGCAGGGTGGAAATTTGCACGACAGATATAAAGGTTCATATGTTTCAGTAAGTTATATGACCTGGGGGAGGCAGTGGACATTTTATGCTTATGCTATGTGAGACTGCTGAGCATGCTTCTTGGCCTACATAGACTGCAGTCTGCTACAACTACTGCTGTTACACACATGTGGGCGAGTACGCACGCATGCACGCACACACACAATCTGCTCCAGTCACGTCTCTTGTGCTAAAGGAGCAGCATGCTGAGTCACTGGCCCCCAAGCCTTGTTTTTTTCCCAGGTCCCACAATGCTATGCTGTTTATCTTGACACAAGGCAGAACAATGGCGTGCAGATGGCAGCAGACGGAGCACGGAGACAAGCCGGCACAGGTGGCACAGAGGGGGCATTGGTCTGGGTTCCCTCTGGTAGAACTTTGGATGCATGGACACGACTGCTAGAGGCCCTCCACACCCTGCACCCTGTATAAGACTGTGTGTGTGTGTGTGTGTGTGTGTGTGTGTGTGTGTGTGTGTGTGTGTGTGTGTGTGTGTGTGTGTGTGTGTGTGTGTGTACTGTATGTGTATGTGCGTGTGTTTGTGTGTGTGTACTGAATGTGTATGTGCGTGTGTTTGTGTGTGTGTGTACTGTGTGTGTGTGTGCATGTGTGTGCATGTGTGTGTGCGTGCTTGCGTTTGCACATGTGCGGATGCATATCTGTGAATGCGTGCATGTGCAAGTTTTTTGGCTGGTCTTGGTCTCTCCTGTAGGGGCTGTGGGTGTGTGTACATGGTTACTCCAGCACTGTAGAACCTTGCACTGGCCAGATAAGACTATTTGAATAACACTGGTCCAGGTTCAGCTGTTGTCTGCAGGGAGAGTCTACTCCCTGACAGCTCATGATCTCAGACCTGCCAGAGTGCTCTCAAGGAGAGTGAGAGAGAAACGTGCACTGACACACAGTCAGAGGGTAAAAAATACCTTACACAGGCATCTTCCAAATTATTGCCTGACTCAAGAGTGGTGATGCTGGGGGACTAAATTGTCCTGCCAAAGAACTAGCTAAGCCTTCATGTGCAGGGACAGCTCTGACACACTGACACACAGCCAGAGACTGTCATAGCACTCAGAAATGTACTGAGGCAAATCATCGAGAAGGGTACATTAGGTATTTGCCTACATACTATGGCAAAGGGCTCATTGTACAGTATGTGGATAGCTTATTGAGGGAATCCATGTCTGTATCCTCAGTTTCTCACCAGGGGTGCATTAACTAGAAACCAAAAGGAAGCAAATGGCTGAAATGGGATGGGACTAACATGAACTTGTTTTCCTTTGCAAAGCATTGTGCTATGGTGTGAACTAATGAATGCACCCCATATGTTTGCGAGCATCCTGACACATGCATGTGGGTATTAACATGATATTAAGGGTGTGTGTGTGCGTAGTATACATGTGGTGTGTGTGTTGATGCGTGCATTCATGTGTCGTTGTGAGCGTTTGTGAATATGTGTGTTTAGAGTGTCAACCCATTCCTCCATAAACAACAACTCTCCACAGGGCAGTGCTGTAAATAGGAGTCCAGGGACCAGTAAGCCAGCTAGTATACAGCACTGGGGACTAGCCAAGACTCTGCTAAGAGCCTGGAGCTATCACAAGACCTCCTCAGAAACACCTTCAGAAAAGCAGGGGGATAGATAGTGTGTTGTTAATGTGGTGCTAATGTTGTGTCTACTGGTCCAATGCTGGTAAAAGACACACACGGGCCATGTTAGGGAGCAGAACTTACCACAACCCAGAGAGAGAAGGAGGGCTGTCAGCAGAGCCTGCAGTCCACAGGCAGGGACCGTTGCACCCAGCATCCTGGACCTGAGAGAGAGAGAGAGAGAGAGAGAGAGAGAGAGAGAGAGAGAGAGAGAGAGAGAGAGTCTATATCAATAGAATTAGAAGTTGCTGATATGCTCAGCCCCCATTTCCTCCCCTTAAAACCTCTTAAGGCTGTTGCGAATTTTCGCAGCTTTTTGTTAAAAATCGCGCAACATTTCAGCGCCCTGCTACTCATGCCAGGAATATAGTATATGCATATGATTAGTATGTGTGGATAGAAAACACTCAGACGTTTCTAAAACTGGTTAAATCACGGCTGTGACTATAACAGAACGTGCGTTTCATCGAAAAGTGCAGGAAAATCTGATCACTGAAAATGGAAAAATATATCCATGCTTCAACCAATTGTTAAAGGTGACCCAGATTAAATGAGGCTGAGGTTGCAATACCTACAGCTTCCACACGATGTCAACAGTCTTGTCATTTGCCTATGCTTTGTTTCTTGGTCAAACGAAGAAGAGACAGCCCATTTCTTCAGGTATCCGACCGGATATTTTGGTTGAGATTTACCCGGACATTATTTCCAGACGGACAGCTATAGAATATACATCGCCTCGTAATCAATTTGATCGCTTATTAACGTTTACTAATACCTAAAGTTGCATTACAAAGTATTTTGAAGTGTTTTGTGAAATTTTAAAAATGACGTTACGTTAGAAAACGCTATTTTTTTCGTTGTTCACACAGTCTTCATAGATCGATATCTAGGCTTAATATGGACCGATTTAATCGAAAAAAGACCCAAAATGATGTTTATGGGACATCTAGGAGTGCCAAGAAAGAAGCTCGTCAAAGGTAATGAATGTTTTATATTTTATTTCTTCGTTTTGGGTAGCCCCGGCTACCTCAAAATCTGTCGTTAGGTGACGTTGCAGTATTTTGGGGGTACATGCATGCATCTCCCTTCAATCAAAGACTAAGCTGTACCTAGAACAGCCCACCCAATTTGATTGACAATCAGGTGTGTGTGTTGATGCATGCATTCATGTGTCTATGTGAGCGTTTGTGAATATGTGTGCTTGTGTGTTTAGAAGTCCAGGGACCAGTAAGCCAGTAACCCATCAGCTTCCTCTGTTTACTCTACCAAAGGGAGAGATGTTTACATCAAAACGTCTGAGCACCACAACACAACATGCAAATACAACACCTTTGAAGCCTCTGTTCCCATGGTAATTGTTACACATTGCATGTTTGACATTTTCACTCGTGAGTGTAGAGGCAGCTGGTATGTGAGAAAGAGCCTGGTGTTTGTATTAGTTAATTGGAATATTCACCTTTTCCGTTTCGTTGGGAAGGTGAAAAAAAAGCCTTCCTTACCACAAAAGGAGTGATTTTCTTTGTTTCATTCCTTTCTTTTTTCACTCATTTTCCAATACCAATACAAACACATTTGATAATGAATAAAAGTGAGGTCCTAATCATCTCAATCTCTCTAGAAGAATCATTAACTTCTTATGGCTGCAGGGGCAGTATTGAGTAGCTTGGGTGAATGGTGCCCAGAGGTGCCCAGAGTAAACGGCCTGCTCCCCAGTCTCAGTTGCTAATATATGCATATTATTAGTAGTATTGGATAGAAAACACTCTGAAGTTTCTAAAACTGTTTGAATGATGTCTGTGAGTATAACAGAACTCGTATGGCAGGCAAAAACCTGAGAAGAAATCCAAACAGGAAGTGAGAAATCTGAGGTTGGTGGATTTTAAAACCAGGACCAATTGAATTCACATTGGGATATGAATGAAGTTGCACTTCCTAGGGCTTCCACTAGATGTCAACCGTCTTTAGAAACTTGAATGAAGATTCTACTGTGTTGTGGGACTGAATAAGAGCTGAATGAGTCAGCTTACTGGCAGAGAGTCATTTCCTGGTCACGCGCATTCCACATGATATCGACTTGCGTTCCATTCCTCCTCAAGAAACAAGGGAATTCTCCGGTTGGAACTTTATTGAAGATTTATGATAAAAACATCCTAATGATTAATTCTGTACTTAGTTTGAAATGTTTCTTCGACCTGTAATATAACTTTTTGAAGTTTTTGTCCGAAGAAAATGCACAAGCGTTTGGATATGTATATCAAATGCGCTAACAAAGTAGCTAATTGGATATAAATAACGGACATTATCGAACAAATCAAGCATTCCTGGGAGTGCATTCTGATGAAGATCATCAAAGGTAAGGGAATATTTATCATGTAATTTCTGGTTTCTGTTGACTCCAACGTGGCGGCCAATTGTTTTATATTTCTGAGCGCCGTCTCAGATTATTGCATGGTATGCTTTTTCCGTAAAAACATTTTTGAAATCTGACACCGCGGTTGCATTAAGGAGAGGTATATCTATAATTCCATGTGTATAACTTCTATTATCATCTACATTTATGATGAGTATTTCTGTTAAATCGATGTGGCTATGCAAAATCACTGGATGTTTTTGGAACTAGTGAACGTAACACGCCAATGTAAACTCAGATTTTTTTATATGAACTTTATCAAACAAAACACACATGTATTGTGTAACATGAAGTCCTATGAGTGTCATCTGATGAAGATCATCAAAGGTTAGTGATTAATTTGATCTCTATTTGTGCTTTTTGTGACTCCTATCTTTGGCTGGAAAAATGGCTGTGTTTATTCTGTGGCTTGGTGGTGACCTAACAATCATTTGTGGTGCTTTCGTTGTAAAGCATATTTGAAAGCGGACACTGTGGTGGGATTAACAACAAGATTACCTTTAAAACGGTATAAGATTACTGGTATGTTTGAGGAATTTTTATTATGAGATTTCTGTTGTTTTGAATTTGGCGCCCTGCACTTTCAATGGCTGTTGTCATATCATCCCGTTAACGGGATTGCAGCCATAGGAAGTTTTAAAGCAGACAGTGAAAATCCAGTGGATAAAATGCCTTCAATTCAATAAAATTCCATACAACTTCATCAATCCCATCAGGTGCAATACATAGAGAATTGTCCGAGCACATGCACACAATTACAGCATAAAGAGAAAAGCAGAATTTGCAACTAGGTACAGTTTAGTATATACACTATTAGCCTGGATCAACTAAACTAAACACTGACCTGTCTGTTGCTACAGTATAACTAAATGTTAACACCAGTCCAGACCAGACCAAATCAGTCCAGAGAGTAGGGTCCAGTGTGGGTTGAGGGTGAACTGAGTCCCAGTGAGAGGTCAGCCCCTGGCGTGAGGACAGAGAAACCCTGTGTATAAGTAATGAATGTTATGTGGCAGTTCTGGAGATAAGGTGTTCAGCCCGGTGCCGCGGCTAGGCAGCCAAGGGGCGAAATCCGAGGAGAGGGTACCACAGATACCCAGAGTCCATTACAGTCGCGCTATTCACTCAGACTGTTTTAAAGGCAAACTAGGACAAACGCCAGCCACAAACAGCCCAGCCAGGCTGTTCTCTATGGGAGGAATATACACTACCAGTCAAAAGTTTGGACACACCTTGTCACGCCCTGACCTTAGAGATCCTTTTAATTCTCTGTTTGGTAAAGTTGTGGCGAAATCTGCACAGAGCCTTCACCGTGCACTGCCACTTTAAGAGCGCATGAGCAGTAAGGAAGGAGGAAATAAAGAGAGCTCATTCAGCTCTTTGGGGAGGAGCTTTTGGGTGGCGCGACAGTTTGATTGTGTGTGCTGTGCTGCAGAAGTTTTGTTTGTTTTCAGCGTGTGTAGTTTATAAAGTATTTAACTCAATCATCGGTGTGATCGCTCTAGATCGTGGTTGTTTTTGTTTGGGACCGCGCCCGTTATGGATCGCATGGATTAGTAGCAACATTGTTGCGAAGCTTTAACATACAAACCAACAAACCATCGGACAGTCAGACAGTACACCAGCACGCCTGAAGACCACACCACTTTTTCTCTTTCTCTTCCCTCTCGTTCCAGTGCTAAACCCTGCAACAGACTTTCTATTTTTCCAATGCACTTCCCATTGAAGTTCATTAGGACTATTATTGCCCTGCCAGAAGTATTTGGATGGACATTTTAGTTAAAAGGGAGGTTGCTTGCAAGTTGTGTATTGTTATGTGAACTGTATTTAGGTGAGGTGTACTAATGACATGTGGCCGAGAAGACTGTGGACATTTGTAAGGCCTTTGTTGTGTCGATGAACAACCCCATTCATACCCTCTGCACTCATCTACTAGAAAATAATACAAATGATTGCAAATCCTCTGTTGATGACTGGGTTCGTTTTTGTATGAAGTTGCTGTTGAATTGCTCTGCCATTATTAGTATTAGTATTATTGTATGAGGTATTCTTGTTGGGGTGACCCCTGTGCTGTGATGTGGGTTTTATATGGTGTGTATTCTCTCTTCTCTCCACTGGCTATCTGGTAAACAGGCTACACTCTAGGCAGTCTCTTCTGCTGATGTGTGTGGGTCTGGTAGTGGTACTCTCTCTATTCTACTCTTTTCCTTTCGGCATGGTTAATACCTGCCTGGCGCCCGAACAAAATCTTTCTTTACCCCTCTCTAATAAATACCGCTCCAGAATTGGCGCCCGAAGAGGGACTTGAACCCTGGACCCTCAGATAAATACCGCTACAAAGTCAGGGTGTGACTAGGGTGGGCAATCTATGTTTTCTATTTCTTTGTTGGCCTGGTATGGTTCCCAATCAGAGGCAACTGTCTATTGTTGTCTCTGATTGGGGATCATATTTAGGCAGCCTTTTTCCACCCAGCTTGTGGGATCTTGTTTTTGTGTAGCTGCCTGTGAGCAGCCCAGAACTTCACGTTTAGTTTCCTTCTGTATTATCTGTGGTGAGTTGCATATTTATTAAACATGTGGGACTCTAAGTACGATCGTGACACACCTACTCATTCAAGGGTTTTTCTTTATTTTGACTATTTTCTACATTGTAGAATAATAGTGAGGACATCAAAACTATTTAATAATACATGTGGAGTCATGTAGTAACCAAAAAATAAACCACTACTAAAGGACACCAATAATAATAAGAGACTTGCTTGGGCCAAGAAACACAAGCAGTGGAAATCTGCCATTTTGTCTGATAAATCCAAATTTGAGAGTTTTGGTTTCAACCTCTGTGTCTTTGTGTATTTGTCTCTGTGTCTGTTCAGAGTAGGTGAACAAATTATCTCTGCATGTGTGGTTCCCACCGTGAAGCATGGAGGAGGAGGTGTGATGGTGTGGGGATGTTTTGCTGGTGACACTCTCAGTGATTTATTTAGAATTCAAGGCACACTTAACCAGCATTGCTACCACAGCATTCTGCAGCGATACACCATCCCATCTGGTTTGTGCTTAGTGGTATCATTTGTTTTTCAACAGGACAATGACCCAATACACACCTCCAGGATGTGTAAGGGCTATTTGACCAAGGAGAGTGATGTAGTGCTGCATCAGATTACCTGGCCTCCACAATCACCTGACCTCAACCCAATTGAGATGGTTTGGGATGAGTTGGACTGCAGAGTGAAGGAAAAGCAGCCAACAAGTGCTCAGCATAGGTGGGAACTGCCTCAAGACTGTTGGAAAAGCATTCCTCATGAAGCTGGTTGAGAGAATGCCAAGAGTGTGAAAAGCTGTCATCAAGGCAACGGGTGGCTACTTTGAAGAATATAAAATATATTTTGATTTGTTTAACACTTTTTTGGTTACTACCTGATTCCATATGTATTATTTCAAAGTTTTGATGTCTTCACTATTATTCTACTATGTAGAAATAGTAAAAATAAAGAAAAACCCTTGAATGTGTATGTTTCTCCAAACTTTTGACTGGTACTGTATATACACAATAAAATACAAAATCACAGTAATGAGAAATACAAATAAAACATCACAAATCACCAGGGAAAACAGTTACATTTCTCCACAAATTAAGTCCCCAATCAATACATGAAATTGTTGGAACGACACCAGAAATAATTTATGAATTTTGTTCCAGCAATACAGAACATCAAAACTAAAAGCAGATTTACCTCGCTCGGTGGAGACCCTAGGAACCTCAAGAGTTAACCAATCCTGTTAATGGATTAGACAACTCAGGTGTGTGTACTTCAACAGCAAAATTAGATAAGACAGAAGTTTATGAAGTAGGGCCTCTAGAGAGGAGGCTCCCTCTCTCCTCTCCTCTCTTTATCTATCTACTCTACTCCCTCCTTTTCCTTGTGAGGAGAACTCCAGGTTAATTGACAGGGCCTTTCAGCAGTGTGGCGTTAATGTGGCATAGCCTCCTCCTACCACCCTTCCTTCCATCCCTTCACCCCAATAGCCCATCTGTTCATTGCGTCTTTCATGTCAGTGTGACCAATCCCTCATATTGTAGGCTCCAAGGGCACACTGCTGCATACACACTGAGAAACACTCATGCAAACACTCAGAGGGTCAAATGTCAATTACAGCTCCGCTATTCGCTCAGACTGACTCAAAGGCAAACAAGGACAAACCCCAGCCACAGAAAGCCCAGCCAGGTTGTACTATATGGGAGAAATATGTGCCTGTGTGACTCAGTTGGTAGAGTGTGGCACTTGCAATGCCAGGGTTGTGGGTTCGATTCCCACAAGGGACCCGTATGAAAATGTATACACTCACTACTGTAAGTCACTGTGGATAAGAGTTTCTGTCTGATACATGACTAAAATGTAAATGAATACAGCTGGGCACACCTTATCCCTACTACAGATCAACGCTTCAATGCTGCCCAAATGACGATGTGATATTATACTACCGGTAGGAATTTTTCCCCACCATGTTACCTGACCTGGGAAAACTCCTGCCTGTAGTTATTACCTATGAGTATTTCCTGGTTAGAAAAATCCAGTGCTCTAATTATTAGACTCCTTAATACCATGCTAGGGTCAAGGCAAGAATGCTAAGTGATTTCCTTGCTAACGAAGTCTAGAAAGTATCCTATTCCCTTTCTAGACTGTTTTTATGTCCAATGGCTTTTCATGACACACAGACCCACTTCAATCCCAGACCAATAGTCTCTTCTGAGCTCCATGGCCCTCTCTCCACATCATCAATATGGATAAAGACCTGTATTCCTGTGTGTATTCCTGTGTGTTCAATAGGGCTAAGTCACAACACTATGTCTGCTCTAACTTTGCCACTATCTTTAGCCTTTTTCTTCGCATCACTCTCCCTTCCTTCCTTCCTTCCTTCTCTCGGTCTCTCTCTTCTCAGCAGTTCTTTATTCGTGCCTTCGACCTCTACGATTCCCGCCTGTAACCTCCATCACTGCTTTCATCGACCTTCGACCTCTACGCTGCCAGCCTGTAACCACCATCACTGCTTTCATTGACCTTCGACCTCTACGCTGCCAGCCTGTAACCTCCATCACTGCCTTCATCGACCTTCGACATCTACGCTGCCAGCCTGTAACCTCCATCACTGCCTTCATTGACCTTCGACCTCTACGCTGCCAGCATGTAACCTCCATCACTGCTTACATCGACTTTCAACCTCTACACTGCCAGACTGTAACCTCTTTCATCACAGCTTGAAGACTCAGGAGTCTATCTGTTAATTGTATCTGCGAGTTGGAGCCATACTGTTTTCTACCGGCCCTCCGCGAGTAGGGGACAGCCGCCAAGCTGTGAGTGTCCTTTCAAATACCCACTCTCTATGCTCCGCTGTCTCACCGGACTGGACATCACCGCGACGCCCACATCAACCTGCTGCTATTTACACAGCTGCATACATTTCACACACTCACATACACACAACCCAAGCATGCACAAAAGTACACAGGAGCACATACACACACACACACAGAAACCTGTACACACAGCCACACACAGCCAGAAAGTATACATAAAGTATTGTGACTCTGATACTTCCTGTACCTATCATAACTTGTGACAGATTAGACATACAGTAATTATGGCGTTAGCGTTGTGTGGTAACAGAGAGACCAGAACAGGTGTCTACTGTCCTGTACCACACACTGAGACAATGCTCCATACTGAGAAGTCTGAGAGGAGTCACTGGGAGCCTCGCTGTATCCCTCCACAGCCTACACAGCTGCTTCATCCCAGCTGGTGGGGAGCTCTGCTCAGCCTGTCAGACTTGACTGCTCCGCCCATGCTGTCACACCCATATAGGAGGGAGGGAGGGGTTTTTGTGCTGTTACCACCTGTCAGGAGCTCATGCTGTCCCTCTACAGATAATATTTCTACCCTTCTCTCTGTCAAAGTTCTTTCTGTCTTCCAAAAAGTTTCTCTATCATTCTTTCTGCTCACTCTCTCCTCTCTTTATGTCTTCTCCCTCCCTCCTTTCTGCCATTCTAAATCTCCATGGAGTCTGACTCTCCCTCTCTCTGTCTGCTCCATGGAGTCTGACTCTCCCTCTCTCCTCTGCTCCCTCCATGGAATCTGACTCTCCCTCTCTCCTCTGCTCCCTCCATGGAGTCTGACTCTCCCTCTGCTCCCTCCATGGAGTCTGACTCCCCGTCTCTCCTCTGCTCCCTCCATGGAGCCTGACTCTCCCTCTCTCCTCTGCTCCCTCCATGGAGCCTGGCTCTCCCTCTCTATGTCTGCTCCATGGAGTCTGACTCTCTCTGTCTCCTCTGCTCCCTCCATGGAGTCTGACTCTCTCCTCTGCTCCCAGCATGGAGTCTGATTCTCCCTCTCTATGTTTGCTCCATGGAGTCTGACTCTCCCTCTTTCCTCTTCTCTCTCCATGGAGCCTGGCTCTCTCTCTCTCTCTGTCTGCTCCTTGTATAGAGTATGGCTCTCTCCCTCTCTGTCTGCTCCATGGAGTCTGACTCTCTCTGTCTCATCTGCCCCCTCCATGGAGTCTGACTCTCTCTGTCTCATCTGCCCCCTCCATGGAGTCTGACTCTCCCTCTCTCCTCTGCTCCCTCCATGGAGCCTGGCTCTCTCTCTCTCTGTCTGCTCCTTGTATGGAGTATGGCTCTCTCTCTCTCTGTCTGCTCCTTGTATGGAGTATGGCTCTCTCTCTCCCTCTGTCTGCTCCATGGAGTATGACTCTCCCTCTCTCCTCTTCTCCCTCCATGGAGTCTGACTCTCCCTCTCTCCTCTGCTCCCTCCATGGAGTCTGACTCTCCCTCTCTCCTCTGCTCCCTCCATGGAGCCTGTCTCTCTCTCTCTCTCCTCTGCTCCCTCCATGGAGTATGGCTCTCTCTCTCTCTGTCTGCTCCCTGTATGGAGTATGGCTCTCTCCCTCTCTGTCTGCTCCTTGTATGGAGTATGGCTCTCTCCCTCTCTGTCTGCTCCTTGTATGGAGTATGGCTCTCTCCCTCTCTCTGTCTGCTCCCTGTATGGAGTCTGGCTCTCTCCCTCCCTCTGTCTGCTCCCTGTATGGAGTCTGGCTCTCTCCCTCTCTGTCTGCTCCTTGTATGGAGTATGGCTCTCTCCCTCTCTCTGTCTGCTCCCTGTATGGAGTCTGGCTCTCTCTCTCTCCTCTGTCTGCTCCCTGTATGGAGTCTGGCTCTCTCTCTTTCCTCTGTCTGCTCCCTGTATGGAGTCTGGCTCTCTCCCTCCCTCTGTCTGCTCCCTGTATGGAGTCTGGCTCTCTCTCTCTCCTCTTTCTGCTCCCTGTATGGAGTCTGGCTCTCTCCCTCCCTCTGTCTGCTCCCTGTATGGAGTCTGGCTCTCTCTCTCTCCTCTGTCTGCTCCCTGTATGGAGTATGGCTCTCTCTCTCCCTCTGTCTGCTCCCTGTATGGAGTCTGGCTCTCTCTTTCTCCTCTGTCTGCTCCCTGTATGGAGTCTGGCTCTCTCTCTCTCCTCTGTCTGCTCCCTGTATGGAGTCTGGCTCTCTCTCCCTCTGTCTGCTCCCTGTATGGAGTCTGGCTCTCTCTCTCTCCTCTGTCTGCTCCCTGTATGGAGTCTGGCTCTCTCCCTCCCTCTGTCTGCTCCCTGTATGGAGTCTGGCTCTCTCTCTCTCCTCTGCCTGCTCCCTGTATGGAGTATGGCTCTCTCTCTCCCTCTGTCTGCTCCCTGTATGGAGTCTGGCTCTCTCTCTCTCCTCTGTCTGCTCCCTGTATGGAGTATGGCTCTCTCTCTCTGTCTGCTCTTTGTATGGAGTCTGGCTCTCTCTCTCTCTGTCTGCTCCCTGTATGGAGTCTGGCTCTCTCTCTCTATGTCTGCTCCCTGTATGGAGTCTGGCTCTCCCTCTCTCCTCTGCTCCTTGTATGGAGTCTGGCTCTCTCCCTCCCTCTGTCTGCTCCCTGTATGGAGTCTGGCTCTCTCCCTCTCTCTATGTCTGCTCCCTGTATGGAGTATGGCTCTCTCTCTCTCTCTATGTCTGCACCCTGTATGAAGTCTGGCTCTCCCTCTCTCCTCTGCTCCTTGTATGGAGTCTGGCTCTCTGCCTCCCTCTGTCTGCTCCCTGTATGGAGTCTGGCTCTCTCCCTCTCCTCTGCTCCTTGTATGGAGTCTGGCTCTCTCCCTCTCTGTCTGCTCCCTGTATGGAGCCTGGCTCTCTCTCTCTCTGTCTGCTCCTTGTATGGAGTCTGGCTCTATCCCTCTCTGTCTGCTCCCTGTATGGAGCCTGGCTCTCTCTCTCTCTGTCTGCTCCTTGTATGGAGCCTGGCTCTCTCTCTCTGTCTGCTCCTGTATGGAGCCTGGCTCTCTCTCTCTGTCTGCTCCTTGTATGGAGTCTGGCTCTCTCCCTCTCTCCTCTGCTCCCTCCATGGAGTCTGACTCTCCCCTCTCTATGTCTGCTCCATGGAGTCTGACTCTCTCTGTCTCATCTGCCCCCTCCATGGAGTCTGACTCTCTCTGTCTCATCTGCCCCCTCCATGGAGTCTGACTCTCTCCTCTGCTCCCAGCATGGAGTCTGATTCTCCTCTCTATGTTTGCTCCATGGAGTCTGACTCTCTCTGTCTCATCTGCCCCCTCCATGGAGTCTGACTCTCCCTCTCTCCTCTGCTCCCTCCATGGAGTCTGACTCTCTCCTCTGCTCCCTGCATGGAGTCTGATTCTCCCTCTCTATGTTTGCTCCATGGAGTCTGACTCTCTCTGTCTCATCTGCCCCCTCCATGGAGTCTGACTCTCCCTCTTTCCTCTGCTCCCTCCATGGAGTCTGACTCTCTCTGTCTCATCTTTCCCCTCCATGGAGTCTGACTCTCTCCTCTGCTCCCAGCATGGAGTCTGATTCTCCCTCTCTATGTTTGCTCCATGGAGTCTGACTCTCTCTGTCTCATCTGCCCCCTCCATGGAGTCTGACTCTCCCTCTCTCCTCTGCTCCCTCCATGGAGTCTGACTCTCCCTCTCTCCTCTGCTCCCTCCATGGAGCCTGACTCTCCCCTCTCTATGTCTGCTCCATGGAGTCTGACTCTCTCCCTCTCTCCTCTGCTCCCTCCATGGAGTCTGACTCTCTCTGTCTCATCTGCCCCCTGCATGGAGTCTGACTCTCTCTGTCTCATCTGCCCCCTCCATGGAGTCTGACTCTCTCTGTCTCATCTGCCCCCTCCATGGAGTCTGACTCTCCCTCTCTCCTCTGCTCCCTCCATGGAGTCTGACTCTCCCTCTCTCCTCTGCTCCCTCCATGGAGCCTGGCTCTCTCTCTCTCTGTCTGCTCCTTGTATGGAGTATGGCTCTCTCCCTCTGTCTGCTCCCTGTATGGAGTCTGGCTCTCTCCCTCTCTCCTCTGCTCCCTCCATGGAGTCTGACTCTCTCTCTCTCCTCTGTCTGCTCCCTGTATGGAGTCTGGCTCTCTCCCTCCCTCTGTCTGCTCCCTGTATGGAGTCTGGCTCTCTCTCTCTCCTCTGCTCCCTCCATGGAGCCTGGCTCTCTCTCTCTCTGTCTGCTCCCTGTATGGAGTCTGACTCTCCCTCTCTCCTCTGCTCCCTCCATGGAGCCTGGCTCTCTCTCTCTCTGTCTGCTCCCTGTATGGAGTCTGGCTCTCTCTCTCTCCTCTGTCTGCTCCCTGTATGGAGTCTGGCTCTCTCTCTCCCTCTGTCTGCTCCCTGTATGGAGTCTGGCTCTCTCTCTCTCCTCTGTCTGCTCCCTGTATGGAGTCTGGCTCTCTCCCTCCCTCTGTCTGCTCCCTGTATGGAGTCTGGCTCTCTCTCTCTCCTCTGCCTGCTCCCTGTATGGAGTATGGCTCTCTCTCTCCCTCTGTCTGCTCCCTGTATGGAGTCTGGCTCTCTCTCTCTCCTCTGTCTGCTCCCTGTATGGAGTATGGCTCTCTCTCTCTGTCTGCTCTTTGTATGGAGTCTGGCTCTCTCTCTCTCTGTCTGCTCCCTGTATGGAGTCTGGCTCTCTCTCTCTATGTCTGCTCCCTGTATGGAGTCTGGCTCTCCCTCTCTCCTCTGCTCCTTGTATGGAGTCTGGCTCTCTCCCTCTCTCTATGTCTGCTCCCTGTATGGAGTATGGCTCTCTCTCTCTCTCTATGTCTGCACCCTGTATGAAGTCTGGCTCTCCCTCTCTCCTCTGCTCCTTGTATGGAGTCTGGCTCTCTGCCTCCCTCTGTCTGCTCCCTGTATGGAGTCTGGCTCTCTCCCTCTCCTCTGCTCCTTGTATGGAGTCTGGCTCTCTCCCTCTCTGTCTGCTCCCTGTATGGAGCCTGGCTCTCTCTCTCTCTGTCTGCTCCTTGTATGGAGTCTGGCTCTATCCCTCTCTGTCTGCTCCCTGTATGGAGCCTGGCTCTCTCTCTCTCTGTCTGCTCCTTGTATGGAGCCTGGCTCTCTCTCTCTGTCTGCTCCCTGTATGGAGCCTGGCTCTCTCTCTCTCTGTCTGCTCCTTGTATGGAGTCTGGCTCTCTCCCTCTCTCCTCTGCTCCCTCCATGGAGTCTGACTCTCCCTCGCTATGTCTGCTCCATGGAGTCTGACTCTCTCTGTCTCATCTGCCCCCTCCATGGAGTCTGACTCTCTCTGTCTCATCTGCCCCCTCCATGGAGTCTGACTCTCTCCTCTGCTCCCAGCATGGAGTCTGATTCTCCCTCTCTATGTTTGCTCCATGGAGTCTGACTCTCTCTGTCTCATCTGCCCCCTCCATGGAGTCTGACTCTCCCTCTCTCCTCTGCTCCCTCCATGGAGTCTGACTCTCTCCTCTGCTCCCTGCATGGAGTCTGATTCTCCCTCTCTATGTTTGCTCCATGGAGTCTGACTCTCTCTGTCTCATCTGCCCCCTCCATGGAGTCTGACTCTCCCTCTTTCCTCTGCTCCCTCCATGGAGTCTGACTCTCTCTGTCTCATCTTTCCCCTCCATGGAGTCTGACTCTCTCCTCTGCTCCCAGCATGGAGTCTGATTCTCCCTCTCTATGTTTGCTCCATGGAGTCTGACTCTCTCTGTCTCATCTGCCCCCTCCATGGAGTCTGACTCTCCCTCTCTCCTCTGCTCCCTCCATGGAGTCTGACTCTCCCTCTCTCCTCTGCTCCCTCCATGGAGCCTGACTCTCCCTCTCTATGTCTGCTCCATGGAGTCTGACTCTCTCCCTCTCTCCTCTGCTCCCTCCATGGAGTCTGACTCTCTCTGTCTCATCTGCCCCCTGCATGGAGTCTGACTCTCTCTGTCTCATCTGCCCCCTCCATGGAGTCTGACTCTCTCTGTCTCATCTGCCCCCTCCATGGAGTCTGACTCTCCCTCTCTCCTCTGCTCCCTCCATGGAGTCTGACTCTCCCTCTCTCCTCTGCTCCCTCCATGGAGCCTGGCTCTCTCTCTCTCTGTCTGCTCCTTGTATGGAGTATGGCTCTCTCCCTCTGTCTGCTCCCTGTATGGAGTCTGGCTCTCTCCCTCTCTCCTCTGCTCCCTCCATGGAGTCTGACTCTCCCTCTCTATGTCTGCTCCATGGAGTCTGACTCTCTCCCTCTCTCCTCTGCTTCCTCCATGGAGTCTGACTCTCTCTGTCTCATCTGCCCCCTCCATGGAGTCTGACTCTCTCTGTCTCATCTGCCCCCTCCATGGAGTCTGACTCTCTCTGTCTCATCTTCCCCCTCCATGGAGTCTGACTCTCCCTCTCTCCTCTGCTCCCTCCATGGAGTCTGACTCTCTCTGTCTCATCTGCCCCCTCCATGGAGTCTGACTCTCTCCTCTGCTCCCAGCATGGAGTCTGATTCTCCCTCTCTATGTTTGCTCCATGGAGTCTGACTCTCTGTCTCATCTGCCCCCTCCATGGAGTCTGACTCTCCCTCTCTCCTCTGCTCCCTCCATGGAGTCTGACTCTCCCTCTCTCCTCTGCTCCCTCCATGGAGCCTGGCTCTCTCTCTCTCTGTCTGCTCCTTGTATGGAGTATGGCTCTCTCCCTCTCTCCTCTGCTCCCTCCATGGAGCCTGGCTCTCTCTCTCTCTGTCTGCTCCTTGTATGGAGTCTGGCTCTCTCCCTCTCTCCTCTGCTCCCTCCATGGAGTCTGACTCTCCCTCTGTCTGCTCCCTGCATGGAGTCTGGCTCTCTCTGTCTGCTCCCTCCATGGAGTCTGACTCTCCCTCTCTCCTCTGCTCCCTCCATGGAGTCTGACTCTCTCTCTCCTCTGCTCCTTCCATGGAGTCTGACTCTCTCTCTCATCTGCTCCTTCCATGGAGTCTGACTCTCCCTCTCTCTGTCTGTCTGCTCCCTCCCTTTTCTCTTTCTTTCTTTCTTTCTTTCTTTCTTTCTTTCTTTCTTTCCATCATGTATTATTAACGAGACTCATTAATCACTCACTCCCCCTGTCACTCGATCAGCTCTCACTGCCATTGTCCCTACAGCAGTTGGTCAGTCACAACACAACACTCAAACACACATTTGTTTTACTATCCATGTGGGGAACCAATAATTGATTCCTTAACTCCAAACCCTAAGCCTAACCCTTAACCCCTAACCATAACCCTAATCCGTACTGTAACCCTAACCCTAAACCTAACCCCCACATTTATCCTTCCAGGAACCATATTGCTGAACTTCCATATTGTATAGTAAACATTTGCATGACAAAGTTGATATTTTATGAGCTGCTTCTCCCTCCTCTGTTAGTTCCTTGTGTTTTCCTTGGTGAGTTTTTGTTCTGATGCTTCGTGATAAAGGCATCCGGATGAAAACAAAGCTGAGACCGGAGCACTAAAAGCAAACTTATAAAACCTGAATGAGGAGAGAACACAACAGTTATCCAATGGGAAGAAAGGACAGCATGCGTTGTCTGGGACACAACAAACACATTGTCTGTCTGTGGCGCAGTAGAATCAGATGACCCATTATCATTCCATGTGTTTGAGCACTCTGACTCCAGCTAGCTACCATCCACACAAAGTGTGGGGAAAAGCTGGGGCTTTACACATTAATTTTTAGCACACTCTGCCAATCCTGATGTTCTAGCCGTGTCTGAATCCTGGCTTAGGAAAGTCACCAAAAATTCTGAAATTTCCATCCCCAATTACAACATTTTCTGTCAAGACAGAACTGCTAAAGGGGGCAGAATTTAAATCTAATGTAGCGATAGCCTGCAGAGTTCTGTCATACTATCCAAGTCTATGCCCAAACAGTTTGAGCTTCTACTTTTAAAGATCCATCTCTCCAGAAATAAGTCCCTCAGTGTTCTCGCTTGTTATAGACCCTCCTCAGCTCCCAGGTGTGCCCTGGACACCATATGTGAATGGATTGCTCCCCATCTATCGTCAGAGTTCGTACTGCTAGGTGACCTAAATTGGGATATGCTTTTCCGCTAGCGGAACCCCTCGACAACATTCTGCTGAAAAGGCAGAGCGCGAAATTCAAAAATATTTTTTAGGAATATGTCACTTTCATACATTCACAAGTGTGATACACCAAATGAAAGCTTAACTTCTTGTTAATCTACCCATCGTGTCCGATTTCAAAAAAGCTTTACAGTGAAAGCACACCATATGATTATGTTAGTTCAGAGCCTAGTCACAAAAACACATACAGCCATTTTTCCAGCCAAAGAGAGGAGTCACAAAAAGCAGAACTAGAGATAAAATGAATCACTAACCTTTGATGATCTTCATCAGATGACCCTCATAGGACTTCATGTTACACAATACATGTATGTTTTGTTCGATAAAGTTCCTATTTATATCCAAAAATCTCAGTTTACATTGGCGTAGCAGGAAGTAGCAGGAAGTTCCTATTTATATCCAAAAATCTCAGTTTACATTGGCGTAGCAGGAAGTTTACTCTGGGCACATTTTTCATCCGAACGTGAAAATGCTGCCCTCTATCCCAAACAGGTTTGTACACCCCGGCCGTCCTACAATTTATGCTAGATGCCCTCAACCTCACACAAATTATCTGACCAGGTACAACAAATACACTTCCGGGTTGGAGCGAGCGGTCGCATCTGCACTCGGTCCGCAGGTAGTATTACATTTCATTACATTTCATTATAGTACAACGGTTTGATTTGTCTAATCTTAGCAATTTCTTCTTAGCTAGCTACATAGCCGTCTTTGTATCATAGATAATTGCGTAATTATCGTATTTCGTCGTCCTAACGCAGTCTACACTGCCCTGCAGCTAGCCAGCTAGCTAACGTCCACCGTTAGCTAGTCCACCGTCTACCGATTAGCAGCACAACTATTACACTCAACTGAACGACTTGATTAGTGTAGTGTTAGCTAGCTACATAGTTGTCTTTGCTGTCTTCGTATCCAAGATAATTGTGTAGTTTAGAGTGTGTAGTTTTATGTCTTCCTTAACGTAGGAGACTCTGCTAGCTAGCCAACAGCTAGCCAACGTCTACCGAACAGAACTTCTGCACTCAACAATCCGGTCGCATTTCGCTTCGCTCCACAGGTAGTATAACATTTTTCATTTCATTTCATTACAGTACAACGGCTTGATTTGTTTGATCGTAGCTAGCTACATAGCTAGCTACATAGCCGTCTTTGTATCAAAGATAATTGTGTAGTCTAGAGCGATTTCCTAGGTTAGCTAGCCAGCTATTGTCGTTCTTTTAACGCAACGTAACGTAATCAACACTGCTAGCTAGCCAGCTAGCCCCGAATAGCAGCACAGTAGAAACTATTACACTCAACGGAACGACTTGATTAGTGTAGTGTCAACAACGCAGCCAATGCCAGCTAGCCTACATAGTCAACAACGCAGCCTCTGCCAGCTAGCCTACTTCAGCAGTACTGTATCATTTTAATCATTTTAGTCAATAAGATTCTTGCTACGTAAGCTTAACTTTCTGAACACTCGAGACGTGTAGTCCACTTGTCATTCCAATCTCCTTTGCATTAGCGTAGCCTCTTGTGTAGCCTGTCAACTATGTGTCTGTCTATCCCTGTTCTCTCCTCTCTGCACAGACCATACAAACGCTCCACACCGCGTGGCCGCGGCCACCCTAATCTGGTGGTCCCAGCGCGCACGACCCACGTGGAGTTCCAGGTCTCCGGTAGCCTCTGGAACTGCCGATCTGCGGCCAACAAGGCAGAGTTCATCTCAGCCTATGCCTCCCTCCAGTCCCTCGACTTCTTGGCACTGACGGAAACATGGATCACCACAGACAACACTGCTACTCCTACTGCTCTCTCTTCGTCTGCCCACGTGTTCTCGCACACCCCGAGAGCTTCTGGTCAGCGGGGTGGTGGCACCGGGATCCTCATCTCTCCCAAGTGGTCATTCTCTCTTTCTCCCCTTACCCATCTGTCTATCGCCTCCTTTGAATTCCATGCTGTCACAGTTACCAGCCCTTTCAAGCTTAACATCCTTATCATTTATCGCCCTCCAGGTGCCCTCGGAGAGTTCATCAATGAGCTTGATGCCTTGATAAGCTCCTTTCCTGAGGACGGCTCACCTCTCACAGTTCTGGGCGACTTTAACCTCCCCACGTCTACCTTTGACTCATTCCTCTCTGCCTCCTTCTTTCCACTCCTCTCCTCTTTTGACCTCACCCTCTCACCTTCCCCCTACTCACAAGGCAGGAAATACGCTCAACCTCATCTTTACTAGATGCTGTTCTTCCACTAACCTCGTTGCAACTCCCTCCAAGTCTCCGACCACTACCTTGTATCCTTTTCCCTCTCGCTCTCATCCAACACTTCCCACACTGCCCCTACTCGGATGGTATCGCGCCGTCCCAACCTTCGCTCTCTCTCCCCCGCTACTCTCTCCTCTTCCATCCTATCATCTCTTCCCTCTGCTCAAACCTTCTCCAACCTATCTCCTGATTCTGCCTCCTCAACCCTCCTCTCCTCCCTTTCTGCATCCTTTGACTCTCTATGTCCCCTATCCTCCAGGCCGGCTCGGTCCTCCCCTCCCGCTCCGTGGCTCGACGACTCATTGCGAGCTCACAGAACAGGGCTCCGGGCAGCCGAGCGGAAATGGAGGAAAACTCGCCTCCCTGCGGACCTGACATCCTTTCACTCCCTCCTCTCTACATTTTCCTCTTTCTCTCTGCTGCTAAAGCCACTTTCTACCACTCTAAATTCCAAGCATCTGCCTCTAACCCTAGGAAGCTCTTTGCAACCTTCTTCTCCCTCCTGAATCCTCCTCCCCCTCCCCCTCCTCCCTCTCTGCAGATGACTTCGTCAACCATTTTGAAAAGAAGGTCGACGACATCCGATCCTCGTTTGCTAAGTCAAACGACACCGCTGGTTCTGCTCACACTGCCCTACCCTGTGCTCTGACCTCTTTCTCCCTCTCTCTCCAGATGACATCTCGCGTCTTGTGACGGCCGGCCGCCCAACAACCTGCCCACTTGACCCTATCCTCCTCTCTTCTCCAGACCATTTCCGGAGACCTTCTCCCTTACCTCACCTCGCTCATCAACTCATCCCTGACCGCTGGCTACGTCCCTTCCGTCTTCAAGAGAGCGAGAGTTGCACCCCTTCTGAAAAACCTACACTCGATCCCTCCGATGTCAACAACTACAGACCAGTATCCCTTCTTTCTTTTCTCTCCAAAACTCTTGAACGTGCCGTCCTTGGCCAGCTCTCCCGCTATCTCTCTCAGAATGACCTTCTTGATCCAAATCAGTCAGGTTTCAAGACTAGTCATTCAACTGAGACTGCTCTTCTCTGTATCACGGAGGCGCTCCGCACTGCTAAAGCTAACTCTCTCTCCTCTGCTCTCATCCTTCTAGACCTACCGGCTGCCTTCGATACTGTGAACCATCAGATCCTCCTCTCCACCCTCTCCGAGTTGGGCATCTCCGGCGCGGCCCACGCTTGATTGCGTCCTACCTGACAGGTCGCTCCTACCAGGTGGCGTGGCGAGAATCCGTCTCCACACCACGTGCTCTCACCACTGGTGTCCCCAGGGCTCTGTTCTAGGCCCTCTCCTATTCTCGCTATACACCAAGTCACTTGGCTCTGTCATAACCTCACATGGTCTCTCCTATCATTGCTATGCAGATGACACACAATTAATCTTCTCCTTTCCCCCTTCTGATGACCAGGTGGCGAATCGCATCTCTGCATGTCTGGCAGACATATCAGTGTGGATGACGGATCACCACCTCAAGCTGAACCTCGGCAAGACGGAGCTGCTCTTCCTCCCGGGAAGGACTGCCCGTTCCATGATCTCGCCATCACGGTTGACAACTCCATTGTGTCCTCCTCCCAGAGCGCTAAGAACCTTGGCGTGATCCTGGACGACACCCTGTCGTTCTCAACTAACATCAAGGCGGTGGCCCGTTCCTGTAGGTTCATGCTCTACAACATCCGCAGAGTACGACCCTGCCTCACACAGGAAGCGGCGCAGGTCCTAATCCAGGCACTTGTCATCTTCCGTCTGGATTACTGCAACTCGCTGTTGGCTGGGCTCCCTGCCTGTGCCATTAAACCCCTACAACTCATCCAGAACGCCGCAGCCCGTCTGGTGTTCAACTTTCCCAAGTTCTCTCACGTCACCCCGCTCCTCCGCTCCCTCCACTGGCTTCCAGTTGAAGCTCGCATCCGCTACAAGACCATGGTGCTTGCCTACGGAGCTGTGAGGGGAACGGCACCTCAGTACCTCCAGGCTCTGATCAGGCCCTACACCCAAACAAGGGCACTGCGTTCATCCACCTCTGGCCTGCTCGCCTCCCTACCACTGAGGAAGTACAGTTCCCGCTCAGCCCAGTCAAAACTGTTCGCTGCTCTGGCCCCCCAATGGTGGAACAAACTCCCTCACGACGCCAGGACAGCGGAGTCAATCACCACCTTCCGGAGACACCTGAAACCCCACCTCTTTAAGGAATACCTAGGATAGGATAAAGTAATCCCCCTCACCCCCCTTAAAAGATTTAGATGCACTACTGTTCCACTGGATGTCATAAGGTGAATGCACCAATTTGTAAGTCGCTCTGGATAAGAGCGTCTGCTAAATTACTTAAATGTAAAATGTAAATGCAAATCCGTAAACATGGGCACCCTCATAGATATCATCCTGACCAACTTTCCCTCTAAATACAGCTCTGCTGTGTTCAACCAGGATCTCAGCGACCACTGCCTCATTGTCTGCGTCTGTTATGGGTCTGCGATCAAACGACCACCCCTCATCACTGTCAAATGCTCCCTAAAACACTTCTGCGAGCAGGCCTTTCTAATCGACCTGGCCCGGGTATCCTGGAAGGATATTGACCTCATTCCGTCAGTACAGGATGACTGGTTGTTCTTTAAAAGTGCAATCCTCACCATCTTAAATAAGCATGCCCCATTCAATAAATTTAGAACTAAGAACAGATATAGCCATTGGTTCACTCTAGACTTGACTACCCTTGACCACCACAAAAACACCCTGTGGCGTACTGCACTAGCATCAAATAGTCCCCGCGTTATGCAACTTTTCAGGGAAGTCAGGAACCAATACACACAGTCAGTTAGGAAAGGAAATGCTAGCATTTTCAAACAGAAATTTGCATCCGGCAGCACTACTTCCAAAAAGTTTTGGGACACTGTAAAGTCCATGGAGAATAAGAACACCTCCTCCCAGCTGCCCACTGCACTGAGACTAGGAAACACTGTCACCACTGATAAATACACTTTTATTTATTTTTATTTTTATTTCACCTTTATTTAACCAGGTAGGCAAGTTGAGAACAAGTTCTCATTTACAATTGCGACCTGGCCAAGATAAAGCAAATCAGCGACACAGAGTTACACATGGAGTAAAACAAACATACAGTCACTAATACAGTATAAACAAGTCTATATACGATGTGAGCAAATGAGGTGAGATAAGGGAGGTAAAGGCAAAAAAATGCCATGGTGGCAAAGTAAATACAATATAGCAAGTAAAACACTGGAATGGTGCATTTGCAATGGAAGAATGTGCAAATTAGAAATAAAAATAATGGGGTGCAAAGGAGCAAAATAAATAAATAAGTTAAATACAGTAGGGAAAGAGGTAGTTGTTTGGGCTAAATTATAGGTGGGCTATGTACAGGTGCAGTAATCTGTGAGCTGCTCTGACAGTTGGTGCTTAAAGCTAGTGAGGGAGATAAGTGTTTCCAGTTTCAGAGATTTGATGTGTGTGTGTGTGTGTGTGTGTGTGTGTGTGTGTGTGTGTGTGTGTGTGTGTGTGTGTGTGTGTGTGTGTGTGTGTGTGTGTGTGTCTATGTGTGCTCATACACTACCATTAAAGTGTGGAGTCACTTAGAAATGTCCTTGTTTTTGAAAGAAAATCACATTTTTTTTGTCCATTAAAATAACATAAAATTGATCAGAAACACAGTGTAGACATTGTTAATGTTGTAAATGACTATTGTAGCTGGAAATGGCTGATTGTTTTGGAATATCTACATAGACGTACAGAGACCCATCATCAGCAACCATCACTCCTGTGTTCCAATGGCACGTTGTGTTAGCTAATCCAAGTTTATCATATTAAAAGGCTAATTGATTATTAGAAAACCCTTTTGCAATTATGTTAGCACAGCTGAAAACTGTTGTCCTGATTAAAGAAGCAATAAAACTGACCTTCTTATCAGCATTTGTGGGTTCGATTACAGGCTCAAGATGGCCAGAAACATATAACATTCTTCTGAAACTCGTCAGTCTATCCTTGTTCTGAAAAATGAAGGCTATTCCATGCAAGAAATTGCCAAGGAACTGAAGATTTCACACAACGCTGTGTACTACTCCCTTCACAGAACAGCGCAAACTGTCTCTAACCAGAATTGAAAGAGTGGGAGGCCCCGGTGCACAACTGAGCAAGAGGACAAGTACATTAGTGTCTAGTTTGAGAAACAGATGCCTCACAAGTCCTCAACTGGCAGATTCATTAAATAGAACCCGCAAAACACCAGGATCAACGTCAACAGTGAAGAGGCGATGCCGGGATGATGGCCTTCTAGGCAGAGTTCCTCTGTCCAGTGTCTGTTCTTTTGCCCATCTTAATATTTTATTTATATTGGCGAGACTGAGATGAATGAAGCTACCAGTTGAGGACTTGGAATGCTGAGCCCAAGGAGCCTCTGCAGAATTGGCATGGCTGGTGCAGAGACCATACACACAGAAACAAGTAAGAATACACACACACACACACACACAACCGCCCTCACCAACCCCCCACCCTTTGCAGCAACGGCAGGCACAGAAACGACATTCTGCCAAAGAGCAGGGATAAAACACCATCCCTTTGACCGTGACTGAGCCAACGCCACCCCAACACTTGGCTCAGATGCAGCGCACCGCAACCGCCATGCAGAGACCATGTCATCACTTCATTATTGCCCGAGGTCTGGGGAGAGCAGGGGGCATATTCTACATACAGTAACTCTCTCTGGTGAACACTCCCTCCCTCCCTCCCTCATCCACCAGCCACCTCTCTCTCTTCCCTCTCTCTCTCTCTCTCTCTCTCTCTCTCTCTCCCTCCCTCATCCACCAGCCACCTCCCTCCCTCCCTCCCTCTCTCCCTATCTCCCTCTCTCCCTCTCTCTCTTCCTCTCCCTCCCTCTACCCCTCACTACGAACAGGCCCAGTAGATGTAGATAGAGTCTCAGGAAGGCAGACAGGGGATAAATCCTGTGGCTGCTGACTGCAGGCTGTCAAGACCCTTCAGTTAATCAAAGTTACTACAGGGCTACAGGCCACTAAATCACGCTCCAGTAACATGCACTATAATACGCTGAGGTAAACTCACACAATCTCACCAAGACTAGCCTCCAGCCATATAAACATCAGAAGATTATACTGTGCTCCCAACATCCCAAATGATGATGGGGGGGGGGGGGGGGCTTTTCAGATGTTGATTATGGTGTAACCCCCCACGCTAAGAAACACCACACACACGCAAACACTCACACACACAAATCAGTAATCCGAGTCACATTCAATTGATGATGCCTACCCAATGTAATGCCTGTTGCCACACATACAGAATGGATTTTATCTCATCACCCAGGCTTCTTCAGTCAGTAACACAGCCCATGTCTCCTCTGTTTGAACAAGATAACTTTAATGTATGGGGGTTATTAGGAACTGCACAATGAACTTGAGATCCAATGTACCATCCATCTGCCCTGCTCAACCCTCCCTAAACTGTGAATTAGCATTGACTTTGCTGATAGCTACTTTACTTAGGAAAAATGTACTTACTATGAATGACAGATGTGGTTGTCTATCTTAAGATGAATACACAAACTGGATAAGAGGGTCTGCTAAATGACTAAAATGTAAATGTAGAGGGAGGTGAATTAACTAACGATGGAAGCGGCCTCCTGTTTAGGAAGCTCTCTAACCAATTTCCTGAGTAAGTTTCTAGTGTTGAGCGATTAGCACTTTTTGAGGTCGGTTCGGTTTTAACGGTTTGCGATTTCAAGTTATGATTATATATGTATCTTACATGAAATGCTCTATGCATTATGTGGGTTGAATGCTGTAAGAACACAGAATAAAAACGATGAATAAAAGTCCCATGATGGTAGTGTCAGGTTGTGCGCCACTCTCAAGGTACTAAACGATATCATAACCGCCATCGATAAAAGACAGTACTGTGCAGCCGTCTTCATCGACCTTGCCAAGGCTTTCGACTCAGTCAATCACCATATTCTTATCGGCAGACTCAGTAGCCTCGGTTTTTCGGATGACTGCCTTGCCTGGTTCACCAATTACTTTGCAGACAGAGTTCAGTGTGTCAAATCGGAGGGCATGCTGTCCGGTCCTCTGGCAGTCTCTATGGGGGTGCCACAGGGTTCAATTCTCGGGCCGACTCTTTTCTCTGTATATATCAATGATGTTGCTCTTGCTGCGGGCGATTCCCTGATCCACCTCTACGCAGACGACACCATTCTATATACTTTCGGCCCATCATTGGACACTGTGCTATCTAACCTCCAAACGAGCTTCAATGCCATACAACACTCCTTCCGTGGCCTCCAACTGCTCTTAAACGCTAGTAAAACCAAATGCATGCTTTTCAACCGATCGCTGCCTGCACCTGCATGCCCGACTAGCATCACCACCCTGGATGGTTCCGACCTTGAATATGTGGACATCTATAAGTACCTAGGTGTCTGGCTAGACTGCAAACTCTCCTTCCAGACTCATATCAAACATCTCCAATCGAAAATCAAATCAAGAGTCGGCTTTCTATTCCGCAACAAAGCCTCCTTCACTCACGCCGTCAAGCTTACCCTAGTAAAACTGACTATCCTACCGATCCTCGACTTCGGCGATGTCATCTACAAAATGGCTTCCAACACTCTACTCAGCAAACTGGATGCAGTCTATCACAGTGCCATCCGTTTTGTCACTAAAGCACCTTATACCACCCACCACTGCGACTTGTATGCTCTAGTCGGCTGGCCCTCGCTACATATTCGTCGCCAGACCCACTGGCTCCAGGTCATCTACAAGTCCATGCTAGGTAAAGCTCCGCCTTATCTCAGTTCACTGGTCACGATGGCAACACCCATCCGTAGCACGCGCTCCAGCAGGTGTATCTCACTGATCATCCCTAAAGCCAACACCTCATTTGGCCGCCTTTCGTTCCAGTACTCTGCTGCCTGTGACTGGAACGAATTGCAAAAATCGCTGAAGTTGGAGACTTTTATCTCCCTCACCAACTTCAAACATCAGCTATCTGAGCAGCTAACCGATCGCTGCAGCTGTACATAGTCTATTGGTAAATAGCCCACCCATTTTCACCTACCTCATCCCCATACTGTTTTTATTTATTTACTTTTCTGCTCTTTTGCACACCAATATCTCTACCTGTACATGACCATCTGATCATTTATCACTCCAGTGTTAATCTGCAAAATTGTAATTATTCGCCTACCTCCTCATGCCTTTTGCACACATTGTATATAGACTCCCCCTTTTTTCTACTGTGTTATTGACTTGTTAATTGTTTACTCCATGTGTAACTCTGTGTTGTCTGTTCACACTGCTATGCTTTATCTTGGCCAGGTCGCAGTTGTAAATGAGAACTTGTTCTCAACTAGCCTACCTGGTTAAATAAAGGTGAAATAATTTTTTTTTTTTTTTAAATAAGAAGTCAGGTGCAAGAGAGCAGAGAGTTGTGATCAGGCGCACACTTTAATTGGCAGAATGGGGGGCTAACCCCCTGAAACATGTAACATGAAACATGTAACAAAACAATTCCACACAAAGACATGGGGGAAACAGAGGGAATATATATGTAGTGTGATTAGGGAATGTAAACCAGGTGTGCGGGGAAACAAGACAAAACAAATGGAACAATGACAAGTGGATCGGCAATGGCTAGAAGACTGGTGACGTCGACCACCGAACGCCGAACGCCGCCCGAACAAGGAGAGGAGCTGACTTCGGCGGATTTTGTGACAGGTAGTGACTGAACATTACTGCCTATCACTTATTAACCATCATTAATTCACATGAATTTACTGTAATTAGGAAGCCTCCTGTAAAAATGACTCTAACATTCAGTAATAGCTTATGTCTACTGTAGATTCAAATTATCCATTTCAGGCGCCAACCTTATGCTGTCCGGTGAGATACATGAAGATCAGACTATTTCAGTAAATACCTTCTTCAAGAGGCTGTGAAGTGGAAGAATATTTTCAGCAGCTGCTGGGTACTGTAGGTACCTTGCCTTGTTTATAAGTATATTTATTGCTAACCAATGTTGAATTGCTGCACGTTTTCTTAGCTAACCTAGCTAGATAGCCGGCTAATGTATGCTAGCTAGCTCAAGATGACAAAAAAACATTTTGGTCTGCTCTAAATTGTTCGTAAATATCCAGCTGTGCAACCTAGAAAAACATCACCCAGAGAATACTGTGACCCTAGGCTGTATCCCAGCCTCTGAGTGCCGTAGAGAATACTGTGACCCTAGGCTGTATCCCAGCCTCTGAGTGCCGTAGAGAATACTGTGACCCTAGGCTGTATCCCAGCCTCTGAGTGCCGTAGAGAATACACTGAGCGCAGATTTGGGACCATTATTTTTCCACCATTACTACAGAGAAAATGGCTTGTTCCTAGCAGTTCAAAAAACTGCGGCCGTATTTTACACATAAACTGCGTTGTGGGCCGTATTTTACACATAAACTGCGTTGTGGGCCGTATTTTACACATAAACTGCGTTGTGGGCCGTATTTTATACATAAACTGCGTTGTGGGCCGTATTTTACACATAAACTGCGTTGTGGGCCCTATTTTACACATAAACTGCGTTGTGGGCCGTACTTGCGAGCCGCTGAAACTGATGTGAATGACCATCCAGTGCCTGAGGACCTAAGTGCAGTGCCACTGGTCAGCTGTAGCCTAACACAGTGTCAGCGGTGGAAACTAGTAACATGGCAAATTTTCCCCTCCCAGGATTATACAATATTTCAAGTAGGATAGCAGCCTACACAAGAAATTGGTATCCATCTAGGTGTCATTGTGATGTATTCTACTCAACGAGGAGAGCATAAATGGCTAAAACATCAGGACACAGTGTCCTCTTTAGCTGTCACAACCCTGTGGGATTTGCGTGACATCTGCATGACATAAATCACTGTTTTGTAGGCCAGGATTGTCCATATTACCTCTCACGCTAACCATTTGTTTAATTTAAAAAACATTGTTCCATAATGTTACATTATTAGCTAAACCTGTCCACATTACCAGTAGTATGCAAACATTTGGTAGCACAGCTAGAAAGGAAAATGTTGTGAGTCTGGTAACATAATCTGTGATATTGTGTCGGTTATAGCAATGTATTAGTTTGCTACGGTTTGAAGTAGGTGTATCTATGTGTCTTATTTGTATTTGTTCAACGTCTCAATTGATTTCATAAACTATATCGGATATGTGCTGTAGGTTCGAATCAACCCAAGATGATGAATCCTGAAGATGGGACAAAGTGCATGACAAGGTGTCCCAGAAGAAGCCAGCTGTTTGTTCTCAATGCTCTCAATGCCTACCTTGCCCCATTCTTCCAAGAGCTCACTGAGTTTGAATGAAGACCTCTAGAGAGGTAAGTACACATACACACACGCGACACTAGCTTGATATGTCCCTTGTCCCCTGTCTTTTTACCCACAGAGTAACAGCCCTGGTGCTCTCTGTCTCTCATTCTATTCTTTATTTTTCGATGCTTGTCCTAGTGGTGAGAAGAGCTGACAAATCAGAATTGAGGAGGATTGTTACGGAGCCCCATGAGGAACACCTGATGTTGTGCTGACTTCTCTCTCCTGGATGCTCTCCGGCCCAAACTGTCCTGTTGTGTGTTTCACATCCTCTGGACCCCTTTACCCCAAACAGAGTTGCCCCTGATCATAGACCGGGCTGCATCACAGCCTGGTAAGGCAACTCCTGCAGATCGCAAGGCGCTTCAGAGGGTGATACACATAGCCAAACGCACCATTGGGTGCACACTGCCTGCCCTCCAGGACACCTATAACACCAGGGGTCGCAGGAAGGCCAAGAAGAACACCAGGGACCTCAGCCACCCGAGCCATGGCCTGGCGAACCCAATGGTTACTTACTTTCCCTGATGCTCTCCATATGGACATTGTCTCCACATCCACTCAATGGTCATTTAGTCTCACTGCTGCGCCCCCTATGGTCAATGTCCACCCCAATGGACATGTATTTATTCATCACTGCTACAGTTGTTATTATGTATATAGTACTCTTTCTGTAGTACTAGTACTACTATTTCTATAGTACAAGTACTATTGCTCCTTTAATCAGGACAACAGTTTTCAGCTGTGCAAACATAATTGAAAAAGGGTTTTCTAATGATCAATTAGCCTCTTAAAATTGTGAACTTGGATTAGCTAACACAACGTGCCATTGGAACACAGGACTGATGGTTGCTGATAATGGGCCTCTGTACACCTATGTAGATATTCCATTAAAATTCTGCCGTTTCCAGCTACAATAGTAATTTACAACATTAACAATGTCTACACTGTCTTTCTGAACAATTTGATGTTATTTGAATGGACCAAAAATGTGCTTTTCTAAATTTCTAAGTGACCCCAAACTTTTGAACGGTAGTGTATGTAGCCTAAGACACAAGGTTCATGAAGTCAATAACTCTCTAGTAACAAATGACATTCATATTCTGACTCTCTAAAACTCACTTAGATAATACCTTTGATGATACAATAGCAATACATGGTTATAACAGCTACAGAAAATACAGAAATGCCAATGTGGGTGGTGATGCAGTCTATATTCAGAACCACATTCCTGTGGTTATTATTCATCACTGCTACAGTTAGAGAGGATCTCATGTGAAATACTGTTGAAGTAATATGTCTACAAGTTCATCTGCCTCACCTAAAGCCCATTCTTTTGGGAAGCTGCTATAGGACACCTATAACACCAGGGGTCGCAGGAAGGCCACCAAGTGCTTAGTCAGTATCTGGATGATATGTGTGAAATGCTTGACAATGTATGTGATATCAACAGAAAGGTATATTTTCTATTTCTAAGTGATTTCAATATTGACTGGCTTTCATCAAGCTTCCCACTCAAGAAAACGCTTCAAACTTTAACCAGTGCCTGCAACCTCGTTCAGGTTATCAGTAAATGTCAAGACTTCCGCCAAAGTCGGTCCCTCTCCTCGTTCGGGCAGTGTTCGGCGGTCGACGTCACCGATCTTCTCGCCATCACTGATCCATTTTTCATTTTCCATTGGTTTTGTCTTGTCTTCCTTCACACCTGGTTCCAATCACATCAATTACATGTTGTGTATTTAACCCTCTGTTTCCCATCATGTCTTTGTCGGTGATTGTATGTTTGTATGTTCGTGTATTATGTATTGGTGCGCGACGGGTTCTTGTACCCACTTTTATTTTTGTTGTATTTTTGTTTTGGAGTTTTTGTTAAGTTTATTAAACAACTTCATTTATACCAAGTTCGATTCTCCTGCGCCTGACTTCCCTGCCACCTACACACACGTTGTTACAGAATCTCCGACCACCTATGGAGTCAGCAGGAGAAGGTACCCTGGCAATGGAGGCGGAGGACCGCGTCCAGGTTCATGCGGTAAAGCTTTACCATCTGGCCGCCGCCATGGATCGCGTTTACCACACTATGGACCGCTGGGAGAGACAGGGAGTTCTTCCAGCGCCTCTACCAGCACAACCGGGGTCTCTCTTGAGCGCCATTTTCCCGCCTGAACCCAGTGGTATCTGTCTCTCCATGCCACAGGAGTAAGATGGGAGTGCTGCCTACCGCCAGGGTTACCTCCTCCAACTAAACCTCTATCTGGCCACGGTACACCCAGCTCCATCGGACCGTGAGAAGGTGTCCGCCCTCATCTCATGCCCTGGAGTGGTGAGGACTTCACCCGATCTTCGACCACCCACCCGAGGGCAGAGCGGCGGGTGAGCGCCTCTACCATCTGAGGCAGGAGACGAGGAGAGCACAGGAGTTTGCCCTGGAGTTCAGGACCCTGGCTGCCGGCGCGGGATGGAACAACAGGGCCCTGATCGACCACTAACGCTGCAGTCTGCGCGAGGACGTCCGTCAGGAGCTGGCCTGCAGAGACACCACCCTCACATTCGACCAGCTGGTGGACCTGTCCATCCGGCTGGACAACCGGCTGGCTACTCGCGGACGTCCAGATCGGGGTCTGGTGGTTCCATCCTCCCGCACCCCCTCTCCAATACCCATGGAGCTGGGAAGGGCGGTGCGCAGTGAGACCGGAGGGGGTTTCTGCTCGTGCATCTTCTGTGGCCGCAGAGGTCACACTGCTGGTCGGTGCCGGGTTGGTTCCTCTGGGAATCGAGGCAGCAGGCAGGGTGCTCTGGCGTCACCCCAGGTGAGCTGGCACCATTCTCGCCCAGAGTCCTCTGTTGCACATATGTTTGTGTCTGTCACTTTTCCAGAGTTTTCCACACAATCCCAGCATAAGGCGCTCGTAGAATTCAGGTGCGGCTGAGAATTTCATTAGAGTGTTATCTCATAGTTTAGGGAGCCCCATTGTTCCCTTGGATGTGCCCTTCCCCGTTCACGCCTTAGATAGTCGACCATTAAGGTCAGGGTTAATTAGGGAGGTCACCGCTCCTTTGGGTATGGTGACGCAGGGTGGTCACACGGAGAGAATTCAAATTTTCCTTATTGACTCTCCTGCGTTTCCTGTGGTGCTGGGCCTGCCCTGGTTAGCTTGTCATAACCCCTGTTTCTTAGCCACAGAGGGCTCTCACGGGGTGGTCGCGAGAGTGCTCAGGTAGGTGTTTAGGGGTTTCCGTTGGTGCTACTATGGTGGAGAGTCCAGACCAGGTCTCCACCGTGCGCATTCCCCCTGAATATGCTTATTTGTCTCTTGCCTTCTCTAAAAAGAAGGCTACTCAATTACCACCTCATCGAAGGGGCGATTGTGCGATAGATCTCCTGGTAGACGTTGCACTTCCCAGAAGTCACGTGTATCCCCTCTCACAAGCGGAGACGGAGGCTATGGAAACATATGTCTCCGAATCCCTGCATCAGGGGTACATTCGGTCCTCCACCTCACCTGCCTCCTCGAGTGTCTTTTTTGTGAAGGAGGGAGGTCTGCGTCCGTATATTGACTACCGGGGTCTGAATCAGATCCCGGTGAGGTATAGTTCCCCGCTACCGCTCATAGCCACAGTGCTTCTTCACCAAACGAGATCTCAGGAGCGCTTAAAATCTGGTGCGTATCCGAGAGGGAGTCGAATGGAAGACGGCTTTCAGTACCTCTGGGCACTATGAGTACTTCGTCATGCCGTACGGGTTGATGAATGCGCCATCAGTCTTCCAAGTTTTTGTAGACAAGATTTTCAGGGACCTGCACGGGCAGGGTGTAGTGGTGTATATCGATGACATTTTGATATACTCCGCCTCACGCGCCGAGCATGTGTCCCCTGTGCGCAAAGTGCTTGGTCGCCTGTTGGAGCATGACCTGTACGTGAAGGCTGAGAAATGCCTGTTTTTCCAACAGTCCATCTCCTTCCTAGGAATTTGCATGTCCACGTCAGGGGTGGGGATGGAGAGTGACCGCATTGCAGCCGTGCGTAATTAGCCGACTCCCGCCACGTTAAAGGAGGTGCAGCGATTCTTAGGGTTTGCCAACTACTACCAGAGGTTTATCCGGGGTTTTGGTCAGGTAGCGGCTCCCATTACTTCACTGCTGAAGGGGGGCCCGGTGCGCTTGCAGTGGACATCTGAGGCGGACGGGGCTTTCGGTCACCTGAGGGCTTTGTTTACCTCGGCTCCCGTGCTGGCCCATCCGGATCCCTCTTTGGTGTTCATAGTGGTGGTGGACGCGTCCAAAGCTGGGATAGGATCTGTGCTCTCTCAGCGCTCGGGTATGCCACCGAAGCTATGACGTGGGGGACCGAGAGTTGTTGGCTGTCGTCAAGGCCTTGAAGGCGTGGAGACATTGGCTTGAGGGGGCTAGACACCCTTTTCTCATCTGGACTGACTACCGCAATCTGGAGTACATCCGGGCGGTGAGGAGACTGAACCCTCGCCCGGCAAGGTGGGCCATGTTTTTCACCCGTTTTGTGTTTACCCTTTCTTACAGACCAGGCTCGCAGAACGTTAAGGCAGACGCATTGTCCCAGCTATATGACACAGAGAAGCGGTCCATGGATCCCACCGCCATACTCCCCGCCTCTTGTTTGGTGGCGCCGGTAGTGTGGGAGCTGGACGCGGGCGTCACGTGCAGAGCCCGCTCTGCCTCAGTGTCCAGCTGGGTGTCTGTACGTTCCGTCTGCTGTCAGCGATTGGCTGATCTATCGGGCTCACACGTCACCCTCCTCTGGTCATCCTGTGATCGGTCAGATGGTGCGCTTTCTTAGTGGGAAGTACTGGTGGCCCACTTTAGCTAAGGACGTGAGGGTTTATGCTTCCTCCTGCTTGGTGTGCGCCCAGTGCAAGGCTCCTAGACACCTGCCCAGAGGTAAGTTACAAACCTTACCCGTTCCACAGCGGCCGTGGTCGCACCTGTCGGTGGATTTCCTAACCGATCTTCCACCTTCACAGGGCAACACCACGATCCTGGTCGTTGTGGACCGTTTATCTAAGTCCTGTCGTCTCCTCCCTTTGCCCGGTCTCCTTACGGCCCTACAAACTGCGGAGGCCCTGTTTACACACGTCTTCCGGCACGGGGTGCCTGAGGATATAGTGTCTGATCGGGGTCCCCAGTTCACGTCAAGGGTCTAAACGGCGTTCATGGAACGTCTGGGGGTCTCGGTCAGCCATACCTCAGGTTTTCACCCCGAGAGTAATCCCTCTCCTTGTTCGGGCAGTGTTCGGCGGTCGACGTCACCGATCTTCTCGCCATCACTGATCCATTTTTCCATTGGTTTTGTCTTGTCTTCCTTCACACCTGGTTCCAATCCCATCAATTACATGTTGTGTATTTAACCCTCTGTTTCCCATCATGTCTTTGTCAGAGATTGTTTGTTTGTATGTTCGTGTATTATGTATTGGTGGGCGATGGGCGTGACGTGTTTTTTTGTATTTATATTTATTAGGGATCTCCATTAGGTACTGTTTCTTGGGTCCAAACACATTTTTTATTCATTATACAAAAAACAAAAGATAAAACAATACATCATATAACATTATTACACCCCTACATATCTACAGTACAAAATGTATATTACCAACATACAACAATATTACAATGTACATTTTTATAGAGTGTGTGTGTCACGATCATCGTAATGATGAGACCAAGGCGCAGCGTGAATAGAGTTCCACATATTTTTATTTTACTGAAACTCACCAAAACAAAACAACAAACAACCAAACGAAACGTGAAGCTACTAGTGTAGACACAGGCACCTAACTGTAGACAAGATCCCACACCAGAAAGTGGGAAAAGGGCTGCCTAAATATGATCCTCAATCAGAGACAACGATAAACAGCTGTCTCTGATTGGGAACCATATCAGGCCAACATAGACATACAAAACCCCTAGACATACAAAAAACCCTAGACATACAAAAACCTAGAGTACCCACCCTAGTCACACCCTGACCTAACCAAAATAAATAGAAAACAGAGATATCTAAGGTCAGGGCATGACAGTGTGTGCTAGTGTTTGTGTGCATATGCATGTGTCTGTACCTGTGTGTGTGTCTCTTCATAGTCCCCGCTGTTCCATAAGGTGTATTTTTATCGTTTAAAATATATATAATTCTACTGCTTGCATCAGTTACCTGATGTGGAATATAGTTCCATGGAGTCATGGCTCTATGTAGTACTGTGCTTTTCCCAAAGTCCCTCTTTGTGGCACCTGACCACACGACTGAACAGTAGTCCAGATGCGACAGAACTAGGGCCTGTATGACCTGCCTTGTTGATAGTGTGGTTAAGAAGGTAGAGCAATGCTTTATTGTGGACAGACTTCTCCCCATCTTAGCTACTGTTATATCAACATGTTTTGACCTTTACAGTTTAAAATCCAGGGTTAACTTGCACAATTTCCACATTACTCATTACAAAATTTAGTTGAGGTTTAGGGTCTGGTGAATGATTTGTCCCAAATACAATGCTTTTAGTTTTTGAAATATTTTGGATTGACTTATTCCTTGCCACCCATTCTGAAACTAACTGTAGCTCTTTGTTAAGTGTTGCAGTCATTTCAGTTGCTGTAGTAGCTGACGTGCATAGTGAGGAGTCTGCATACTTAGACAAACGGGATTTACTCAAAGCTATTGGCATGTCGTTAGTAAAGATTGAAAAAGGGGCCTAGACAGCTGCCCTGAGGACTGTGACCAATAATGTCAAAAGCTGCACTGAAGTCTAACAAAACAGCCCTCGCAATATTTTTATTATTAATTTCTCTCAGCCAATCATCAGTCATTTGTGTAAATGCTGTGCTTGTTGAATGTCCTTCCCTATAAGCGAGCTGAAAGTCAGTTGTAAAATAGCATCTGGTCAAACACATTTTTTTCAAAAAGTTTAAGTGTTGGTAAAAGGCTGATTGGTAGAAGGCTGTGTTGGTAGAAGGCTGACACCTAGCATAATTTGATGCTAGGTGTTCATGATGTTTTGTCTAGTGATCGATAAACTTACACAAATGCTTGGATTGCTTTCGTTGTAAAGCATTTTTCAAAATCTTACACGGCAGGTGGATTAACAGAGCTAAGCTGTGTTTTGCTATATTGCACTTGTGATTTCATGAATATAAATATTTTTGGTAATATTATTTGAATGTGGCGCTCTGCAATTCAGTGGTTGTTGATGACAATTATCCCGCTAACGGATGGGTAGCGTCAAGAAGTTAATCGCTCAGCACTTTTAGTTTCACATATGTGGCTGGTTTCAGGAAACTAGGTGTACGCCGAACGTTACAACTACATTTGAATGTAAACATTTTTTTTTTTTCAAAATGAGTTTGTTGGCAGAAATGCCTTCTGGAATGTGAACTTTCATGTGCCTTAATAACAAACTTGTACGCCATCTGTAAATACGAAATAAAATTGTTAAATTACGAGCCTAGTTGGTTTAGCCATGGAAAAAGTCAGAAACCGTCACGCAAGCCATGATTGGCTGAGATAATGGATGGTCCCACATGCCGAGAGATGAGTTCAGATTGGTCTGCCATGGAGAATGCTTCTGTCTATAACATAAGCTGCTCAGTGTGTGTATATAATTATTTATACCGCAGCTTTTTTCAAAGATACCATGAAGAACTGCATAAGTGTTGCTACTGCTCTCCACTTTCTAGAGGACGATCGTGCCATGCTGACGCACTCTGACGCAAAAAAAAATCTGACCATCAGGAAATCCCTGATTTAGGTTAAAACATTTTCATTGAAACAGACATTGTAGTCTGTCATGGAAATGTTTATGTTTGTGCTTTTCTAATAACCGATTTCTGTGTTCTGTTTGTGCTTTTCTATAAACCAATTTCTGAAAGGACCGACGCTGGAGTTGAGAAGCAGGTACAAGGAGTCAACATTTAATTAGGAGCAGACATGGAACAGGACAGGAACAGTGTCAGAAACGGGTAAAACACAGACATAAGACAATGAATGCAGCAGTGGGGAACAGAGATGGGGAACTGACAAATATAGGGTAGGAAATAAACAGGTGATTGAGTCCAGGTGAGTCCAATAATTCGCTGATGAGCGTGACAAGGGAAGGCAGGTGTGCATAATGATGGTGGCAGGAGTGCGTAATGCAGGGCAGCCTGGTGCCCTCAAGCGCCAGGAGGGAAGAGTGGGAGCAGGCGTGACAATTTCTGTGTTCATGCATGTGACTGATTGAATGAATCCTCACTATCAGTATCTGCAATTTGGCAGTATGCCCAGAACCTTGTTTAGAGAAAGGGATATCTCAGTTTCAAGGTTTCAGCTTAGAGAGAAGCTTCATGTTTGTTGGAACCTCTCCAGTGTGCTAACAATAAACCATTATTAATTTAATATTGACTTTGTTCCTGTGTAAAAATGTCCCTGACAATTCTTCTGATGACATGGATGGGGAATAAATGGCGATCAACAGTGTTATTGCCACGGAAGAAGTTGACCAAGTTTTGAATTCAGTGGAATGCCCAGTGGAAGCATGATTATAATAGCGATGGAGAAAAATGAGATGGAGAAAATCTTGGCGTTTGATTGCAAATATGCGGAGGGAGTAGAAAAGAGTACACAGAAGGCTGTTGTATAAAACACCTGTCTCCGAATTACTGTACATCTTCAAACTAAGGGCAACCTTGGCATCCGTGACAGAGAGGGAGAAGCGTTCATCCATGTATACGTGTAAGAGTTTAGCTAGCTTCATTTTCAGATAATATAGGTACGTTTAACATTTAGTCAGAAAGTCATTTTCATTGCAAGTTAAAGTGTACTGTTATTTAGCTACCTAACGTTAGCTGGCTGGCTCGCTAGCTAAGGTTACGTGTATGATCTGTGTAGTAATATTATTTGTATGTCAGAAAGCAATTTGTATTGCTAGTTATAGTCTAATGTTAGCTAGCTAGCTGACATTGAACCTAGTTGCTTTAGCTACCTACAGATTCATGCACGGTGGCTAGGTATGACAATCAGTATAGGTTGGGATAATTGCCGTGTCAGAATTGGGAACTTGGAAATATCTGACTTCTTCAACCTCAGGAGGCTGAAGAAATGTGGCTTGGCACCTAAAACCCTCACAAACTTTTGCAAATGCACAATTGAGAGCATCCTGTCGGGCTATATCACCGCCTGGTATGGCAACTGCACCACCCACAACCGCAGGGCACTCCAGAGGGTGGTGCGGTCTGCCAAACATATCACCGGGGGCAAACTACCTACCCTCCAGGACACCTACATCACCCGATGTCACAGGAAGGCCAAAAAGATCATCAATGACCACAATCACCTGAGCTACTGCCTGTTCACCCTGCTATCATTCGAAATGCAAGGTCAGTACAGGTGCATCAAAGCTGGGACCGAGAGTGAAAAACAGCTTCTATGTCAAGGACATCAGACTGTTAAATTGCCATCACTAGCACTCTAACTTCTTGGTGATACTGGTCAGACTCCAGAGACGGGCACATCGTGCACCACTCCCTAGCATTCTCCTCGCCAATGTCCAGTCTTTTGACAACAAGGTTGATGAAATCCGAGCAAGGGTAGCATTCCAGAGGGACATCAGAGACTGTAACGTTCTTTGCTTCACGGAAACATGGCTCACTGGAGAGACTCTATCGGAGACGGTGCAGCCAGCTGGTTTCTCCACGCATCGCGCCGACAGAAACAAACATCTTTCTGGTAAGAAGAGGGGCGGGGGCGTATGCTTTATGGTTAACGTGACTTGGTGTGGCCAAAACAACATACAGGAACTCAAGTCCTTCTGTTCACCTGATTTAGAATTCCTCACAATCAAATGTAGACCGCATTATCTACCAAGGGAATTCTCTTCGATTATAATCACAGCCGTATATATTCCCCCCCAAGCAGACACATCGATGGCTCAGAACAAACTTTATTTGACTCTTTGCAAACTGGAATCCATATATCCGGAGGCTGCATTCATTGTAGCTGGGGATTTTAACAAGGCTAATCTGAAAACAAGACTCCCTAAATTTTATCAGCATATCGATTGCGCAACCAGGGCTGGAAAAACCTTGGATCATTGCTATTCCAACTTCCGCGACGCATATAAGGCCCTGCCCCGCCCTCCTTTCGGAAAAGCTGACCACGAATCTATTTTGTTGATCCCTGCCTACAGACAGAAACTAAAACAAGAGGCTCCCACGCTGAGGTCTGTCCAACGCTGGTCCGACCAAGCTGACTCCACACTCCAAGACTGCTTCCATCACGTGGACTGGGATATGTTTCGTATTGCGTCAGATAACAATATTGACGAATACGCTGATTCGGTGTGCGAGTTCATTAGAACGTGCGTTGAAGATGTCGTTCCCATAGCAACGATTAAAACATTCCCTAACCAGAAACCGTGGATTGATGGCAGCATTCACGTGAAACTGAAAGTGCGAACCACTGCTTTTAATCAGGGCAAGGTGACTGGAAACATGACCGAATACAAACAGTGTAACTATTCCCTCCGCAAGGCAATCAAACAAGCTAAGCATCAGTATAGAGACAAAGTAGAATCTCAATTCAACGGCTCAGACACAAGAGGTATGTGGCAGGGTCTACAGTCAATCACGGATTACAAAAAGAAAACCAGCACCGTCACGGACCAGGATGTCTTGCTCCCAGGCAGTCTAAATAACTTTTTTGCCCGCTTTGAGGACAATACAGTGCCACTGACACTGCCCGCAACTAAAACATGCGGACTCTCCTTCACTGCAGCCGACGCGAGGAAAACATTTAAACGTGTCAACCCTCGCAAGGCTGCAGGCCCAGACGGCATCCCCAGCTGCGCCCTCAGACAAGCTGGCTGGTGTGTTTACGGACATATTCAATCAATCCCTATCCCAGTCTGTTGTTCCCACATGCTTCAAGAGGGCCACCATTGTTCCTGTTCCCAAGAAAGCTAAGGTAACTGAGCTAAACGACTACCGTCCCGTAGCACTCACTTCCGTCATCATGAAGTGCTTTGAGAGACTAGTCAAGGACCATATCACCTCCACCCTACCTGACACCCTAGACCCACTCCAATTTGCTTACCGCCCAAATAGGTCCACAGACGATGCAATCTCAACCACACTAAACACTGCCCTAGGTGGTAAGGGTAGGCAACAACACATCTGCTACACTGATCCTCAACACAGGGGCCCCTCAGGGGTGCGTGCTTAGTCCCCTCCTGTACTCCCTGTTCATCCACGACTGCATGGCCAAGCACAAATCCAACACCATCATTAAGTTTGCTGACGATACAACGGTGGTAGGCCTGGTCACCGACAACGATGAGACAGCCAAAAGGGAGGTCAGAGACCTGGCAGTGTGGTGCCAGGACAACAACCTCTCCCTTAACGTGAGCAAGACAAAGGAGATGATCGTGGACTACAGAAAAGGGAGGGCCGAACACACCCCCATTCACATCGACGGGGCTGTAGTTGAGCAGGTCGAGAGTTTCAAGTCCCTCTGGGTCCCCAGATCCTCAAAAGGTTCTACAGCTGCACCATCGAGAGCATCCTGACCGGTTGCATCACCCCCTGGTGATGGCATTCGACCGTAAGGTGCTACAGAGGGTAATGCGTACAGCCCAGTACATCACTGGGGCCAAGCTTCCTGCCATCCAGGACCTATATACTAGGTGGTGTCAGAGGAAGGCCCCAAAAATTGTCAAAGACTCCAGTCACTCAAGTCATAGACTGTTCTCTCTGCTACCGTACCGGATCACCAAGTCTGCTGAACAACTATTCAAATGGCCACCTGAACAATTTACATTGACCCCCCCCCTCTTTGTTTTTACACTGCTGCTTCTCACTGTTTATTATCGACGCATAGTCACTTTACCCTTACAAATGACCTCGACTAACCTTTACCCCCACACATTGACTCGGTACTGTTATTTTATTGTGTTACTTTTGATTTGATTTTTCATTTTAGTTAGTAAATATTTTCTTAACTAGTTGCTCCTACCCTCTACTTTTTTGAACATTTTGTTAAAAATCGCGCAACATTTCAGCGCCCTGCTACTCATGCCAGGAATATAGTACGTTCATATGGTTAGAATGTGTGTATAGGAAACCCTCGGACGTTTTTAAAACTGGTTAAATCACGACTGTGGCTATTACATAACGTGCGTTACATCGGAAAGCGCAGGAAAACCTGATCACAGAAAATGGAAATAAATATCCTTGCGCCACTTCCAGCAATTGTTAACAGTGAGCCGAATTAGATAAGACCGAGCATTCAACTCCCACACCATCCCCATGTAGTCGAGTATCTTGTGAATTTAATCCTCTTTGATTCTTGGTTGAACCGAAAGAGGGGCACGACGTACCTCCGGTCTCCGCCCAGATCATTCCGGAAGAGCTCTCTCCTGAAATTTTTTCCAAGACGACAGCTAATGATATGTACATCGCCTACGGATGAATTTTATCGCTTATTAACGTTTACTAATACCTAAAGTAGCATTACAAACGTATTTCGAAGTGTTTTGTGAAAGTTTATCGTCTACTTTTTGAATTTAAAAAAATGACGTTACGTTGTGAAATCGCTGTTTTTTTCGTTTATCACACAGTCTACATATAACGATATCTTGGCTTTATATGGCCCGATTTAATCGAAATAAAGACCCAATAGTGTTTATGGGACATCTAGGAGTGCCAACAAAGAAGATGGTGAAAGGTAATGACTGTTTTCTATTTTATTGTGCGGTTTGTGTAACGCCGAAATGCTAATTATTTTGTTTACGTCCCCTGCTGTGCTTTTCTGTTGTAGTGTATTGGTGCATGCTATCAGATAATAGCTTCTCATGCTGTCGCCGAAAAGCATTTTAAAAATCTGACTTGTTGCCTGGATTCACAACGAGTGTAGCTTTAATTTGATACCCTGCATGTGTATTTTAATGAACTTTTGAGTTTTAACTAATACTATTAGCATTTAGCGTAGCACATTTGCATTTCCAGAGCTCTAGTTGGGACGCAAGCGTCCCAGGTAGAGGTAAGAGGTTAACTCTATTTCTTGAACTGCATTCTTGCTTAATGGCTTGTAAGTAAGCATTTCACGGTAAGATCTACACCTGTTGTATTCGGAGCATTTGACAAATAAAACATTTTAAATTATTTGAAAGTGAGATTAGGATATAGGCCAATGACTAGATAAAGTATATTTTTGCTACTACTTTCAGCACTTTTAGTCTTGAAATCTTTGTTTATTTCCTACACTACCTTACTTGCTCTGTTTAGCACATGGCCTCAAGTGAATCCTTAAATAGATGGGTGGGGCTAAGACTTAAGAGGGTCTCGACAAAGAAGAGCTCCTCAGTAGGTGTACCAAAACATTTAAGGCCATTATCTCAAAAGTGTGGTTTCAAGTTGATCAACTTTCAAAGCTGAATTACTCACCCATTGTTCCTCAACTGCAGTGTATGATATATCCTTTTCAAGCTCTGAGTCTCTACTTTTATCCAATGTAAAAAAAAACACGATTTCAAATTTTGCTACATAGGAATGAATCGAGCCGGTCGGTCACATATACACACACACACCCCCACTCATGCACATACACAAACAGGAAAGAGACTGTGGTGAGATACATAGAGAGAGTGTGGAGGCGCCTCTCCCAATCCATCACTGTGTTTTAATGAGGCTTAACTCTCCCATTGTGGGAGTCAAGGGATCTACTGTTACCTTGTCTCCGTAGCTGAAGGCAGTTTTTGTTTTAATCATGCCATAAATTACACTTCCCGCCTGTGATGATACAAGAATGGTGCCAAATAGATGTGTGGGACTAAGGAAGGTAGGTGGGTAGGGGTTAGGTGTTGTCAATAGAGCTGGACGTTCCGGGCTTCACAAACATGCAAGAATGTACGTACGCACGCACACATACACAGACCAAGTGTGATTGCAGAGCCTATTCTGTCCCACACCATTTCATCCAATCACTTTGTGAAAATAAAGCTCATTAAACTATCACACAGTTACTCTGCACACTGTGAAGCATATGCTGCTTCTGCGGCTACTGCTGCGTTCCCAACTAAACACACATACACATACATACAGTACATGCAGGCACAGACATGCTAAGCCTAAGAAAAGCCTGTGCGAGCTCAGCCTAGGTGGTTGTTTTAAAGTGTGTCAGTTTATTAAATAAACACACTTGGAACAGCTAATTTTTTCACCTTTATTTAACCAGGTATGAGTCATGAAAGCCTACAGATGTTTCTAGCTCCTGCTGGAAGGAGAGAGAGAGGTCCGTGGTAGAGGAGTATTGTTTGGGAGATGTCAGGTGAGACAGGGAAGGAGAGAGAGAGGCCCGAGGTAGAGGAGTATTGTTTGGGAGATGTCAGGTGAGACAGGGAAGGAGAGAGAGAGGTCCGAGGTAGAGGAGTATTGTTTGGGAGATGTCAGGTGAGACAGGGAAGGAGAGAGAGAGGTCCGAGGTAGAGGAGTATTGTTTGGGAGATGTCAGGTGAGACAGGGAAGGAGAGAGAGAGGTCCGAGGTAGAGGAGTATTGTTTGGGAGATGTCAGGTGAGACAGGGAAGGAGAGAGAGAGGTCCGAGGTAGAGGAGTATTGTTTGGGAGATGTCAGGTGAGACAGGGAAGGAGAGAGTGAGGGAAGTGAAAGACAAAGGAGATGTGGGAGACAGATAATGAGAGAGAGTGGGAGAGGAGAGAGCAGGAGTGAGAGAGGATGACTTACAAAGAGAGAGAAAAGAATGGAAAAAGAGAGAGAGAGCGAGAGAGATGGAGAGCGAGGGAGAGGAGAGAGCAAGAGGGGGAAATTGAGCGAGGGAGTGAGGGATGATGAATTACAGGGAGAGAAAAGAAGGAGAAAGAGAAAGAGACAGTAGAGAAAAAAGAAAAAAGAAGGAAAAAGAGAGAGAGAGCGAGAGAGATGGAGAGCGAGGGAGAGGAGAGAGCAAGAGGGGGAAATTGAGCGAGGGAGTGAGGGATGATGAATTACAGAGAGAGAAAAGAAGGAGAAAGAGAAAGAGACAGTAGAGAAAAAAGAAAAGAAAAAGAAAAAAGAGAGACTGGGGCAATAGGAGGTTTTGGCTCAGTGATGGTCTCTCTGCTGTCTGAAATAGAGACAGAATGGTAACCTACGGCCATATTGATTCGGAGGCACAGACTCATTTGGAAAATCAGAATGGATTGCTTCTCCTTTAGGTCAGGGTTTATTTACTTACAGTATTTATCTTTGGCCCTGGCTGACAGGCAGAGAGGGACATCTCCCAGCCTTCAAATATTGAGGTCAGAAAAGTCATTTCAGAGAGAAAGCTACGGGTGACTTTTGCCTTTTAGTAAGTGTGGGAAAGGATGATAGGTATGGGTAATCTAAACTGCAGAAGGGCCATGATTCAAAATACCTGGTGATTCAAACATTTATTTTTCATCAAGTTTTTCCTCTGCTGTGGCTCTGTGGTTGACGAAGGATACAATAATCCACCACAGTAATCGATTAACTTAGGGATGGCCCCTTTTTTTCCTTTCATTTGAAAGGAAACACTTTAACGTTTGTGGAAATGTGAATTGAATTGAATGTAGGAGAATATAACACAATAGATCTGGTAGAAGAAAATACAAAGAAAAAACAACCAGTTTTTTTCTACCACCATCTTTGAAATGCAACAGAACGGTCCCAGTTCCAGCCATCACTCTGGTTGTAATTCCAATGGTGTCCACAAGATGACAGCAGTGCATGTGCAAAGTTTCAGACGGATAACTTGAAGTATAAGCTAGCTACATTACATTTAGTGTGACGTCACCAGGTACATTTGGGCAAATTGTCAAGGAGACATTCGCAATCATATTACATTTTTCTGCAAGAATATTGTCAAACCTGTATACCTGGACTTTGATTTAGATTTTCCAGTACTAGTAGTCATATTATAAGTTCAACATTTGCAAAACAACCAGTTTTCACAACTTCATAACTCTGAATATTCTTATAAGTTTTGTCCAAAAGGAAAAGGCATGCTGTCGTACAAGATTACGACATATAAGGGCTTCCAGATACTCCCGTAAAGCCCAGCACATTGGCTATCTATCTAGCTTTCTTTGACCCCGATTGATGCTTATTTGACAAAGTTAGTCGTTCAAGTGAAGACCGCCCGTGTCATCGCCGTGCCATGAAGGCGTCACTCTCTGACCAAATATGGTGTCCTATAGGATATACTACACGCTAATGATATAGTGAAGTCTGGTTACGTTCTAGGATCTCTGAGGAATACATATGAACGTGATTTGGCTGGTTGAAACAACGTTTAGGGTTAGATTTTCACAGATTTCTTTCTTTGCAAATTGAACGAGTGGAAATATCGATCGTGCATGCTATTTGGACGTTTTTAGGATGCCAAAAATGATTTTATTTAACAAAACAACACTTCATGTTATCTCTGGGACCCTTTGGTTGATAAATCAGAGCAAGATTTCAGAATGTAAGAGGTGAATTTATCAAACCTATTGCGGTGAAAAAATAGTTTTGTTGTTAGGAGCTCTCCTCAAACAATAGCATGGCATTTTTGGGCAGTAATAGCTACTGTAAATTGGACAGTGCAGTTATATTAACAATAATTAAAGCTTTCAGCCGTTATAAGACACTTATGTGTCTACATTTGTTGTTTCTCTAAAATCTGCGATCGTGACACAAAGGTGCTGCATGATTTACAACTATCCCTAAGACGTTTTTAAAACCAGCCTGGCTATTAAAATTCAGGGATTCTGACTTTGAAATTCAGCAACTGGTATTTCTCTATCAACCATATTAATGTTTAGAGTAGTATTTTTGTGACCCTCTAGACTCTAGGTAGGGGGAGTGGGGTAAATTGAGCAATTATTGACATTCAGCATCACTACGTCAAGGAAAATATAGTATTCTTTCTAACAAAGATATCTACATATATTTTAAGATGTTGGGTATTCCTGGAAATAATCAGAATGCTTCTTAACATAACAGAAAACATGGAGCACAGGGACAGGGTAAGTTGAGCCGAGTTAGGGTAAGTGGGTGATGGTTTCCTGTGACAGTGGGTGATGATGCTGGTAAGTTTAATTCATGGAATCGGGGTATCTCTGTTCAATATCAGAGGGGTTGGGTTAAATGCGGAAGACACATTTCGGTTGAATACATTCAGTTGTACAACTGACGAGATATGCCGCTTTCCATTCCCTTCCATTTCTAGTTTTCTGGGACAGGGATGTTGTTTTGATGTGCCAATTAATTGGCAAGTTCTCTGTTATTGAGGCTACTATGAAAATGATCCGCAAGAGTCTTGATATTTAGCAAACTCAGACTCCATGCCATCAGATAAGACCTTGTGTACTCTATCATAGCCTGCACAGGTACATGTTCGTTTTCTATTTGTCAATGTACCTCTTCAGTGTCATTCAGTCTTTTTTTTCATCCCTTGCTCAAGAGGGGCTATAACTCTGCTTGTTTTACATTTGTGTACACAGGGCATGATGACGTCTGCTCTGTAACAATAAACATGCATTCGCTTAGTTTAGGTAGAAGCATGAAACCTATAACACAACAAATCAAATCAAATGTTATTGGTCACATACACATATTTAGCAGATGTTATTGGTCACATACACATATTTAGCAGATGTTATTGGTCACATACACATATTTAACAGATGTTATTGGTCACATACACATATTTAGCAGATGATATTGGTCACATACACATATTTAGCAGATGTTATTGGTCACATACACATATTTAACAGATGTTATTGGTCACATACACATATTTAGCAGATGATATTGGTCACATACACATATTTAGCAGATGTTATTGGTCACATACACATATTTAGCAGATGTTATTGGTCACATACACATATTTAGCAGATGATATTGGTCACATACAAATATTTAGCAGATGGTCACATGCTATTGCCCCCCATCTATCTTCTGAGCTCGTGCTACTAGGTGACCTAAACTGGGACATGCTTAACACTCCGGCCATCCTACAATCTAAGCTTGATGCCCTCAATCTCACACAAATGATCAATGAACCTACCAGGTACAACCCCAAATCAGTAAACACTGGACCCTCATAGATGTCATCCTAACTAACTCACCCTCCAAATACACCTCTGCTGTTTTCAATCAAGATCTCAGCGATCACTGCCTCATTGCCTGCATCCGTAATGGGTCTGCGACCAAACGACCACCTCTCATCACTGTCAAACGCTCTGCGAGCAGGCCTTTCTAATCGACCTGGCCGGGGTATCCTGGAATGACATTGACCTCATCCCGTCAGTTGATGATGCCTGGCTATTCTTTAAAAGTGCCTTCCTCACCATCTTAAATAAGCATGCCCCTCTCAAAAAATGTAGAACTAGGAATAGATATAGTCCTTGGTTCACTCTGGCCCTGTCTGCCCTTGACCAGCACAAAAACATCCTGTGGCATTCTGCATTAGCATCGAATAGCCCCCGTGATATGCAACTTTTCAGGGAAGTTAGGAACAAATATACACAGGCAGTTAGAAAAGGCAAGCTTTTTCAAACAGAAATTTGCATCCTGTAGTACTAACTCAAAAAAGTTCTGGGACACTGCAAAAGTCCATGGAGAATAAGAGAAACTCCTCCCAGCTGCCCACTGCTCTGAGGCTAGGAAACACTGTCACCACCGATAAATCCACTATAATTGAGAATTTCAATAAGCATTTCTCTACGGCTGGCCATGCTATCCACATGGCTACCCCTACCCCGGTCAACTGCCCGGCACCCTCCACAGCAACCCGCTAAAGCCCCCACCATTTCTCCTTTACCCAAATCCATATAGCTGATGTTCTGAAAGAGCTGCAAAATCTGGACCCCTACAAATAAGCCGGGCTAGACAATCTGGACCCTCTCTTTCTAAAATTATCTGCCAAAATTGTTGCAACGCCTATTACTAGCCTGTTCAACCTATCTTTCGTATCGTCTGAGATTCCCAAAGATTGGAAAGCTGCCACGGTCATCCCCCTCTTCAAAGGGGGTGACACTCTAGACTCAAATTGCTACAGACCTATGTCTATCCTACCCTGTCTTTCTAAGGTCTTCGAAAGCCACGTTAACAAACCAATTACTGACCATTTCAAATCCCACCATACCTTCTCCGCTATGCAATCTGGTTTTAGAGCTGGTCATGGGTGCACCTCAGCCACGCTCAAGGTTCTAAACGACATCATAACCGCCATCGATAAGAGACATTACTGTGCAGCCGTATTCATCGACCTGGCCAAGGCTTTCGACTCTGTCAATCACAACATTCTTATTGGAAGACTCGACAGCCTTGGTTTCTCAAATGATTCCTATATCGCAATAAAGCATCCTTCACTCATGCTGCCAAACATACCCTCGTAAAACTGACTATCCTACCGATCCTCGACTTCGGTGATGTCATCTATAAAATAGCCTCCAACACTCTACTCAACAAACTGGATGCAGTCTATCACAGTGCCATCCGTTTTGTCCCCAAAGCCCCATACACTACCCACCATTGCGACCTGTACACTCTCGTTGGCTGGCCCTCGCTTCATACTCGTCGCCAAACCCACTGTCTACAGGTTATCTACAAGTCTCTGCTAGGTAAAGCCCCGCCTTATCTCAGCTCACTGGTCACCATAGCCACACCCACTCGTAGCACCCGCTCCAGCAGGTATATCTCACTGGTCACCCCCAAAGCCATTTCCTCCTTTGGTCGTCTTTCCTTCCAGTTCTCTGCTGCCCATGACTGGAACGAATTGCAAAAATCTCTGAAGCTGGAGACTCACATCTACCTCACTAGCTTTAAGCACCAGCTGTCAGAGCAGCTTACAGATCACTGCACCTGTACATAGTCCATCTGTAAACAGCCCATCTACCTACCTCATCCCCATACTGGTATTTATTTATTTTGTTCCTTTGCACCCCAGTATCTCTACCTGCATATTTTCAGTGTTTAATTGCTATATTGTAATTACTTCGCCACCATGGCCTATTTATTTCCGTAACTTACCTCATTTGCACTCACTGTATATAGACTTTTTGTTTTATTTTGTTCTACTGTATTATTGACTGTATGCTTTGTTTATTCCATGTGTAACTGTGTTGTTGTATGTGTCGAATTGCTACGCTTTATCTTGGCCAGGTCGCAGTTGCAAATGAGAACTTGTTCTCAACTAGCCTACCTGGTTAAATAAAGGTGAAATTTAAAAAATTAAAAAATAAAAACCAACACATATTTAGCAGATGTTTATTGCGGGTGTAGCGAAATGCTTGTCAAACATGTTGATAAAGTCATTAGACTTTGTGAAAAGCAGTTTTTCTTTGCCCTAATTTGCTTACCACTTTCCATGTGATATCGTCCTTCACAGACTCCAGGAAATGGTGACCCCTTCCTAAATATTTGGTCACATGATTAATTTAGGGTATGGTTACCTAGAAACAATGGGTGGCTCAACTAACCTTTTGGCTCAACTTAGCCCACTCTTCCCTTACTCATAGTAAATCTTTAGTATCATAAACACCACCATTTCCATAGTATCATTCTGGCTAAGGGGGCCACTGAATGTGAGAAACAAAAGCTAAAGAATCAACAGGGATTTCTTTCCTCTTATTTCCTCTCTCTTTCTCTCACATAATAATGCTCCAGTTATCACAGTATTATGCTCCAGTATTATCCTTCCATTATTTCTCCCTCATTCCCTTCCTCCCTCTTTCTCTCCTCCCTCTTTTACCGCCCCATCTTGTAAGCTACACAGGTTCTCTGGATAATTGGATTTCAACAGACAGTCCAAATGATGGCATGAAATAATTAGTGACAAAACTCTGATGCAATCTCCGGCATGTTGATCATCTAGCCAGCCTTGCTGTGGTCTCAGTGAGAGGTAGGTGGGTGGTGGGATAAAGTGGATCTTGTACAGGCTTATTCTGAACAAGCACACACTTGGTACACACACCACACAGTACCTACATTCTATAGAGAAGCAGGGAGGGAGGGATAGGTGGGTAGTAGAAGAGAGTGGAAGACTGGGACCAGAAATCAAAACTAACACACTGGCCCATTTTAGCAATTGAGACCCCCACACCATTTTTTCCTTAAGGCCCCCCAGTATTAGCCAGATACTTCTAATTTTGCATCCCCCCAAAAAAGTTAGGCAGTCCCACTAGTAAAAAAGGTACCAGCCCACCTGGCATTTACCTGAAATGTCAGATAGCCAGTCCGCACCAGATAGGCTTGCATTCTACAAGAGGATAACTAGCCTAAATTCTATGGAGATGCCATAGTGCAGTGTTTCCCAAACTCGGTCCTGAGGACAGCAAGGAGTGCACGTTTTGGGTTTTGCAACAGTACTACACAGCTGATTAAAATAATATAGTCATCATTAAGCATTTATTATTTAAATCAGCTATGTAGTGCTAGAGCAAAAAAACAAAATGTGCACCCCTTGGGGTCCCCAGGACAGAGTTTGTGAAACACTGCTATAGAGAATGATAGAGGCCTCTACTGGCCAAAAGGCAGAATTAGCATGGGTAGCACCATTGAGGGCTTCCACCATTTTAATGAAGTCAACTGTGTGAGACTTCCAACTTCATTGGCTAATCCCTCCTGGTGACACTGTTGGAGTCATGTCTAAATGGGTCCTCAGGAGGGATCAGCCAATCTTGAAGAAGAAAATAGACAACCTTACAATGTAGATAACCTCAATGGTGCTGCCCATGCTGTCACAGATGCTATAATGGCACAGATACAAATATGAGTCCTCTATTTATCTCTATGGGAAATGCAGCGTCCCCTTTGCTCTGGTTCTGTAGCACCTCTGCATAGATTATACTGCTCTGTTCCCCCCTGGAGGAATGAACAAAGAAGCTGCACATCTTCTTGACTCCAACTGTAGGACACTTTGATCAGCGAGGCATGTTTCACCAGTAATTGGCAGCCTTCAAATCATCTTACTGCTACTGTACCACACAGAGCCAAGATGGAGGCACGATGTGATATGCTCTGGCTGACTCACTGATTTGAATCTGAAAACCATTGCTCTGCTGTGCCGAAGCTACTCTGACAGCTCTTAAGGTTCCACTGACATTCCTACCGTAACCAGAAGTTCACATGGGAAGATTTTGATGGGCATACTGGATGGAGTTGTGTACACGCTCTTCATACTCTGCATCCTTACTTGCCAGGCATGCTACAGATAACATGGGATTTCACGCCAATAGGGAGCTGGGACATAATGATGTAACATTGGTTATTCCATTTAAATTATGAAAGTGCTGTTATAATTCACTGCCCTAACTTCTTTCTTTCCTCGGCAGTTCTTTCCACTTTTGTAAGTCTAAAGGATTTATGTTATACTGTGTAACAGATGACCATGAAAAATGAGGATCGGCAGTGAAGTTGCTATTCATCTGTATTGAAATACCACAGCGTAGAATTAAACTGGATTTAAAAGGCAATGAATATATAGCAACGGAATGAGTTAGTCTCAATTCTACCTAAATTACAACATTTGCCAGTAAGGCCTGACTGTAAATTGAATAACATTTCAAAGACTTTACTTTATTCCTGAGAATGTGTCTAGAGAGAAAGGGCCTTGATTATTCCACTGCACTCCATAAGTGAATATTGGCTTCATGAGCCAGTGCTACCAAATTACATCTTTGGAAATGTATTTGTTTGAATGATTTTGGCATTTTATAAGATTAAAGCAGCGAGCAACCCAGAAATAAGCTTGGTTTTTGGATCGATAGAGCATTGAGTTACAAATATATTAATGCTCCACAAAACATTGAAACTCATATAGCTCGTAAGAATTGAAACGTGAAACAAACAAGCAATCGACAGATTGTTTTTCTGCAGTTCTACATTTTTTATGTGACACCTACATTTTCATGTATTCCATTTGGCCTTGACGTTATCGAAAAGGTTCTCGTTCTCAATGACTTACTGAATCTAGGTGAAATATTAAATTGCATACCACTGCATTGTTATGGCATACCCATAGTGTTTGAATAGTTGAGTGTTATTGTTATTGAAATTGCTGCAGCTCTATATAATCCCATTAGCGAGTGGTGTAGTGACAGTGGTGTCAACACCTGTGGTGTAGCTAATCAAATGGCTTCCTGGACTATTACACTGCTGCTACTCACTGTTTATTATCTATGCATAGTCACTTTACCCCTACCTACATGTACATTACCTCAATTAAGTCAACTAACCTGTACCACAGCACATTGACTCGATACCGGTACACCCGGTATCCTCGTTATAGCCTCGTTATTGTTATTTTATTCTTGCTCTTTCATTTTTTTACTTTTGTTAATTCAGTAAATATTTTTCTTAACTCTTATTTTTATTAAAAATGCATTGTTGGTTAACGGTTTGAAAGTAAGCACTTCAGGGTAAGGTCTACAACTGTTTTATTCAGTGCAAGTGAAAAATACAATTTGATTTGATTTGAATAATGGTGCCTGGAGAAGTGGGTATACTCTAATTTTGCAGTACGGTGAAAATTGCAGTATGGTGAAGAAACGGCCTGGTGAAGGAACGGCCTGGTGAAGGAACGGCCTGGTGAAGAAACGGCCTGGTGAAGAAACGGCCTGGTGAAGGAACGGCCTGGTGAAGGAACGGCCTGGTGAAGGAACGGCCTGGTGAAGAAACGGCCTGGTGAAGGAACGGCCTGGTGAAGGAACGGCCTGGTGAAGGAACGGCCTGGTGAAGGAACGGCCTGGTGAAGAAACGGACTGGTGAAGAAACGGCCTGGTGAAGGAACGGCCTGGTGAAGGAACGGCCTGGTGAAGGAACGGCCTGGTGAAGAAACGGCCTGGTGAAGGAACGGCCTGGTGAAGGAACGGCCTGGTGAAAAGTTATATGCGAAACAGTGACCAAAAATGATAAATCCCATACTGGTCTTTCCCAGTCAGGCCAACCCAAGCTGTACTGTGTGTTATACGTGTTATTTCTTACATTAGTACCCCAGGTAATCTTAGGTTTCATTACATACAGTCGAGAAGAACTACTGAATATAAGATCAGCGTCAACTCACCATCAGTACGACCAAGAATATGTTTTTCGCGACGCGGATCCTGTGTTCTGCCTTACAAACAGGACAACGAAATGGATTCCATGCAGCGACCCAAAAAAACGACTCCGAAAAAGAGGGAAACGAGGCGGTCTTCTGGTCAGACTCCGGAGACGGGCACACCGTGCACCACTCCCTAGCATTCTTCTTGCCAATGTCCAGTCTCTTGACAACAAGGTTGATGAAATCCGAGCAAGGGTAGCATTCCAGAGAGACATCAGAGACTGTAACGTTCTTTGCTTCACGGAAACATGGCTCACTGGAGAGACGCTATCCGAGGCGGTGCAGCCGACGGGTTTCTCCACGCATCGCGCCGACAGAAATAAACATCTTTCTGGTAAGAAGAGGGGCGGGGGCGTATGCCTCATGACTAACGAGACATGGTGTGATGAAAGAAACATACAGGAACTCAAATCCTTCTGTTCACCTGATTTAGAATTCCTCACAATCAAATGTAGACCGCATTATCTTCCAAGAGAATTCTCTTCGATTATAATAACAGCCGTATATATCCCCCCCCAAGCAGACACATCGATGGCTCTGAACGAACTTTATTTAACTCTTTGCAAACTGGAAAGCATTTATCCGGAGGCTGCATTCATTGTAGCTGGGGATTTTAACAAGGCTAATCTGAAAACAAAACTCCCTAAATTTTATCAGCATATCGATTGCGCAACCAGGGGTGGTAAAACCTTGGATCATTGTTACTCTAACTTCCGCGACGCATATAAGGACCTGCCCCGCCCCCCTTTCGGAAAAGCTGACCACGACTCCATTTTGTTGATCCCTGCCTACAGACAGAAACTAAAACAAGAGGCTCCCACGCTGAGGTCTGTCCAACGCTGGTCCGACCAAGCTGACTCCACACTCCAAGACTGCTTCCATCACGTGGACTGGGATATGTTTCGTATTGCGTCAGATAACAATATTGACGAATACGCTGATTCGGTGTGCGAGTTCATTAGAACGTGCGTTGAAGATGTCGTTCCCATAGCAACGATTAAAACATTCCCTAACCAGAAACCGTGGATTGATGGCAGCATTCGCGTGAAACTGAAAGCGCGAACCACTGCTTTTAATCAGGGCAAGGTGTCTGGTAACATGACCGAATACAAACAGTGCAGCTATTCCCTCCGCAAGGCTATCAAACAAGCTAAGCGTCAGTACAGAGACAAAGTAGAATCTCAATTCAACGGCTCAGACACAAGAGGCATGTGGCAGGATCTACAGTCAATCACGGACTACAAGAAGAAATCCAGCCCAGTCACGGACCAGGATGTCTTGCTCCCAGGCAGACTAAATAACTTTTTTGCCCGCTTTGAGGACAATACAGTGCCACTGACACAGCCTGCAACGAAAACATGCGGTCTCTCCTTCACTGCAGCCGAGGTGAGTAAGACATTTAAACGTGTTAACCCTCGCAAGGCTGCAGGCCCAGACGGCATCCCCAGCCGCGCCCTCAGAGCATGCGCAGACCAGCTGGCCGGTGTGTTTACGGACATATTCAATCAATCCCTATGTTCCCACATGCTTCAAGAGGGCCACCATTGTTCCTGTTCCCAAGAAAGCTAAGGTAACTGAGCTAAACGACTACCGCCCCGTAGCACTCACTTCCATCATCATGAAGTGCTTTGAGAGACTAGTCAAGGACCATATCACCTCCACCCTACCTGACACCCTAGACCCACTCCAATTTGCTTACCGCCCAAATAGGTCCACAGACGATGCAATCTCAACCACACTGCACACTGCCCTAACCCATCTGGACAAGAGGAATACCTATGTGAGAATGCTGTTCATCGACTACAGCTCGGCATTCAACACCATAGTACCCTCCAAGCTCGTCATCAAGCTCGAGACCCTGGGTCTCGACCCCGCCCTGTGCAACTGGGTACTGGACTTCCTGACGGGCCGCCCCCAGGTGGTGAGGGTAGGCAACAACATCTCCTCCCCGCTGATCCTCAACACTGGGGCCCCACAAGGGTGCGTTCTGAGCCCTCTCCTGTACTCCCTGTTCACCCACGACTGCGTGGCCATGCACGCCTCCAACTCAATCATCAAGTTTGCGGACGACACAACAGTGGTAGGCTTGATTACCAACAACGACGAGACGGCCTACAGGGAGGAGGTGAGGGCCCTCGGAGTGTGGTGTCAGGAAAATAACCTCACACTCAACGTCAACAAAACTAAGGAGATGATTGTGGACTTCAGGAAACAGCAGAGGGAACACCCCCCTATCCACATCGATGGAACAGTAGTGGAGAGGGTAGCAAGTTTTAAGTTCCTCGGCATACACATCACAGACAAACTGAATTGGTCCACTCACACAGACAGCATCGTGAAGAAGGCGCAGCAGCGCCTCTTCAACCTCAGGAGGCTGAAGAAATTCGGCTTATCACCAAAAGCACTCACAAACTTCTACAGATGCACAACCGAGAGCATCCTGGCGGGCTGTATCACCGCCTGGTACGGCAACTACACCACCCGATGTTACAGGAAGGCCATAAAGATCATCAAGGACATCAACCACCCGAGCCACTGCCTGTTCACCCCGCTATCATCCAGAAGGCGAGGTCAGTACAGGTGCATCAAAGCTGGGACCGAGAGACTGAAAAACAGCTTCTATCTCAAGGCCATCAGACTGTTAAACAGCCACCACTAACATTGAGTGGCTGCTGCTAACACACTGACACTGACTCAACTCCAGCCACTTTAATAATGGGAATTGATGGGAAATGATGTAAATATATCACTAGCCACTTTAAACAATGCTACCTTATATAATGTTACTTACCCTACATGATTCATCTCATATGCATACGTATATACTGTACTCTATATCATCGACTGCATCCTTATGTAATACATGTATCACTAGCCACTTTAACTATGCCACTTTGTTTACATACTCATCTCATATGTATATACTGTACTCGATACCATCTACTGTATCTTGCCTATGCTGCCCTGTACCATCACTCATTCATATATCCTTATGTACATATTCTTTATCCCCTTACACTGTGTATAAGACAGTAGTTTTGGAATTGTTAGTTAGATTACTTGTTGGTTATTACTGCATTGTCGGAACTAGAAGCATAAGCATTTCGCTACACTCGCATTAACATCTGCTAACCATGTGTATGTGACAAATAAAATGTGATTTGATTAGATTTTTGATTTTACTGTGCAAGTAGGCTAATAGTAGGCATTCTATTGAAACAGATGCATGTGGCTGTCAACTGAGTCAGAAATTCACAGGTTTCAGATTTTTCCTTTTTTGGGGGGAGGGGGGTTTCGCTCTCAAAGTTACACTTAGAAAAACCACAAAATTGGATGTTCTAAGTCCATAACAATGCTTAAACCACATCAGGAGACCACTTTGTAGGTTTGGAAGAAATCTACTTCTATTTTTGAGTGTAGTTACCCTTTACTTCAAGTGCACAGGCACCTCACACTGTTGTTTGGTTAGCGATGTAGCATATGAGATGGAGTTGGCAAAACAAATGGCCACTGGGTTGATGTAAATAATCATGATATTTTGCCAGGTAGACATAGGCTACTTTGTAGGTAAACATTTAATTGAGATGGTTTTTGTGAAAGCCTTTTAATCTACCAGAAGATGGTTAAGTCTATCATTAGCATCACTATATATTTCCTGTTCCTTAATTGTTTGAAACCTGGACATTTTACATCACATTATGAGGCATGTCTTCAAAGTAGCCTATAGACAAAATCCCACCATAGAATGCGAAGGCAAATATTTGATAGACTTCCTTATATACACTCGGGACTTTGACTCTCTATTGGTTATACGGACTCTTGGCCTCCCATCCTTTTCTAACCACCTCTCCCCGGCTTTGTATTCATGTTACCTGATGAAATTGCTGTACAGTACGATCTTGTTGCCATCTGATGCACATTCAAATTCCATAAAACATCAACACTGCAGAGCTCTCCCTGTCCGCTGCCATGGCCTGAGTACAGGCACATTTCCAGATATCATCAGCAGTAATACTGCTGATGATATCTGGAAATGTGCCTGTACTGTTGCTAGCCCCAATTCTGACTGGTGCTCTGATATCTGCTTCACTGATTTCTGCTCTCGTAAAAGCCTGGGTTTTCAGCACGTTTACACTAGAAGCTTATTACCTAAAATGGATCAATTGAAAGTGTGGGTTCACAGTTCCAATCCAGATGTGCTGGTCATTACTGAGAAATGGTTAAGAAAGAGTGTTTTGAACACTGATGTTAACCTTTCTGGTTATAACCTTTATTTTTTTGCAAAACAGATCTTCCAAAGGTGGTGGAGTGGCAATCTTTACCAAGGAACACCTTCAATGCTCTCTTGTCTCCACCAAGTCTGTTGCCAAACAATTTGATTTTCTGGTTTTAAGCATTAAACTTTCAAATATTTCTTTGTTGACTGTTGCTGGGTGTTATCGTCCACCATCCACACCGGCCTGTACCCTAAATGCCCTAGGCTCTCTCCTGGCCCCTTACACTCTGAATTTGTCCTGCTAGGTGACTTAAACTGGGACATGCTTGTGGTGTCTCTCTTGTCATGATGTGTGTTTAGTCCTATATTTCTATTTCCAATCCCAGCCCCCGTCCCCGCAGGAGGCCTTTTACCTTTTGGTAGGCCACCATTGTAAATGGATGGTTAAATAAAGGTTAAATAAGAAAAAATATGCGTTCTCCTGTTCCATTGGTTTTCTTTCAACTTGATTTTATTGTCTAGCATCCAAAGGCATTATCCTAGTCATATTAGCAACCCATGATAGTTGTTGCATCTTCAGATCTGCCTTCTTTCATAATTTCTTTGCGCATTTTAGAACTGGTGTTTTCCCGCAAATTGTACTTTGGAACATTCACAAAATGAAGAAATAATAGTTCATCAACATTGTAAGCTAAACATTCTGTTCTAAACATTCTGTTCTGTTCCAACAGCCTTATTGAATTGATATGGTATATACCTCCACTACACTACTTTAATACACATAGTGGGGATTAAGAAGTGAGTATACACAATGTCCACTGAAAAATAAGTGGAGCTGTTTGGAGTAGCAGCTAGCCTAGCTGCTACAGTAGCTAGCTGCCTATCAAACTAGTAGGGTTTTCCCGGGCTTGTGGCTGTCTAGATCCCTGCTGTTTGTTGTTGTTGTTTTCAATCTTCCCTGCGACCTGCCTATCTGGAACTGTGAGGAGTAACAGCGTAACCTACGTTGCTACCATTACAAAGACCAAAGCCGGCAGGACTTCCATTGAGGACAGTGTTGTCTCTCTATCACAGGTGAAGGATCTTTTAAACAAACAAAAATAATTCTACCAGCAGTTGTTACAACAACAACAAAATAGCTTCAAGTGTTTTGTCCAAATACTGGTGGAGACAAGTAATAAAAGAATGGACCAGAGAGGTCCAGGACCTGAAGAACAGTTTTCAGTACTCCCAGGGTCAGATCGATGAGTTTAAACAGGAGAACGGCAAGATGACAGCAATCTGTAAGTCATTGAGAGAGGACATCAGTTCGCTTTGTAAATCCATGATAAAAACAACGGAGAAATCAGACTATCTCAAGGGACAATCAAGGCAAAACAACATGGTTGTGGACGGAATTTCAGAATATCCACGAGACCTGGATGGAGTGAGGGGGAGTGAGGGAAATTATCTAGGAAAAACTGAAGATGGAACACAGGAAGATTGAGGTGGAGCGTGCCCACAGGACTGGAAAACCTACCACCGGCCCAGGTGAGAGGCCCAGGCCAATAGTGGTCAAGTTCCTGAGTTTCAAGGACAAGGTATCTGTTCGGGAAAGAGCCAAGAACTTGAAAGGAACGTATATCTTCCTCAACAAGGACTATCCTGAACCTGTGTGCCAGAAGAGGAAAAAGCTTACCCCAGCCATGAAAGCTGCCAGAGTGATTGTGGACATTGCTTACATCCGCTATGACAGGCTTATTGTCCGCCCTCCCTCCCAAAAGTCTGGAAGGGATGAGAGTCCTGCCTATGGGTTCGTAGCTTCAACCCCGCACACACACACACACTTACACACACACACAAACAGATTACCAGACAGCTGAATGTATACAGTCGAAGTCAGAAGTTAACATACACTTAGGGTGGAGTCATTAAAACTAATTTTTCAACCACTCCAAAAATGTCTTGTTAACATACTATAGATTTGGCAAGTCAGTTAGGACATCTACTTTGTGCATGAGTCATTTTTCCAACAATTGTTGACAGACAGATTATTTCACTTATAATTTACTGTATCACAATTCCAGTGGGTCAGAAGTTGACATACACTAAGTTGACTGTGCCTTTAAATAGCTTGGAAAATTCCAGAAAATTATGTCATGGCTTTAGAAGCTTCTGATAGGCTAATTGACATCATTTGAGTCAATTGGAGGTGTACCTGTGGATGTATTTCAATGCCTACCTTCAACCTCAGTGCCTCTTTGCTTGACATCATGGGAAAATTAACAGAAATCAGCCAAGACCTCATAAATAAATGTAGACCACCACAAGTCTGGTTCATCCTTGGGAGCAATTTCCAAACGCCTGAAGGTACCATGTTCATCTGTACAAACAATAGTACGCAAGTATAAACACCACAGGACCACGCAGCCGTCATACCGCTCAGGAAGGAGATGCATTCTGTCTCCTAGAGATGAACGTACTCTGTTGTGAAAAGTGCAAATCAATCCGAGAACAACAAATCAAATCAAATTGTATTGGTCACATACACATGGTTAGCAGATGTTAATGTGAGTGTAGCGAAATGCTTGTGCTTCTTGTTCCGACCATGCAGTAATATCTAATAAGTAATCTAACAACAGCTATCTTATACACACAAGTGTAAAGGAATGAATAAGAATATGAGCGATGGCCGAACGGCATAGGCATAGGCAAGATGCAGTAGATGGTATAGAATACAGTATATACATATGAGATGAGTAATGTAGGGTATGTAAACATTATATAAAGTGGCATTGTTTAAAGTGACTAGTGATACATTTATTACATCCAATTTTTCGCGCATTCGATATGCTGATAAAATTTAGGGAGCCTTGTTTTCAGAGTAGCCTTGTTTAACCTCTTACTCCTACCCGACACGCAGGCGTCCCATCTAGACATCTGGAAATGCAAATGCACTACGCTAAATGCTAATAGCACTCGTTAAAACTCAAACGTTCATTAAAATACACATGCAGGGTACTGAATTAAAGCTACACTCGTTGTGAATCCAGCCAACAAGTCAGATTTTTTAAATGCTTTTCGGCGAAAGCATGAGAAGCTATTATCTGATAGCATGTAACACCCCAAAAGACCCGCAGGGGACGTAAACAAAATAATTAGCATAGTCGGCGCTACACAAAACGCACAAATAAAATATAAAACATTCATTACCTTTGACCATCTTCTTTGTTGGCACTCCTAGATGTCCCATAAACATCACTATTGGGTCTTTTTTTCCGATTAAATCGGTCCATATATAGCCTAGATATCGATCTATGAAGACTGTGTGATCAAGGAAAAAAATAGCATTTTATAACGTAACGTCATTTTTTTAAATTCAAAAAGTCGACGATAAACTTTCACAAAACACTTCGAAATACTTTTGTAATGCAACTTTAGGTATTAGTAAACGTTAATAATCGATCAAATTGATCACGAGGCGATGTATATTCTATAGCTGTACGTCTGGAAATAATGTCCGGGTAAATCTCAACCAAAATATCCGGTCGGAGACCGGAAGAAATGCGCTGCCTCGTGTCCGTTTGACCAAGAAACAAATCCTAGGCAAATGACAAGACTGTGTGGAAGCTGTAGGTATTGCAACCTCGGCCCCATTTAATGTGGTTCACATTCAACAATGGGTTCAAGTGGCGCATGGATATATTTTCCCATTTTCAGTGATCAGATTTTCCTGCGTTTTTCGATGAAACGTTCTGTTATAGTCACAGCCGTGATTTAACCAGTTTTATAAACGTCTGAGTGTTTTCTATCCACACATACTAATCATATGCATATACTATATTCCTGGCATGAGTAGCAGGGCGCTGAAATGTTGCGCGATTTTTAACAGAATGTTCGAAAAAGTAGGGGGTCGACTTAAGAGGTTAAAACCCAGCTACAATAAATGCAGCCTCAGGATATGTGGTTTCCAGTTTACATAGAGTCCAATGAAGTTCTTTCAGGGCTGTCGAGGTGTCTGCTTGGGAGGGGATTTACATGACTGTGATTTTAATCGAGGAGAATTCTCTTGGTAGATAATGCGGTCGGCATTTGATTGTAAGGAATTCTAGGTCAGGTGAACAAAATAACTTTAGTTCCTGTGTGTTATGATCACACCACAACTCGTTAATCACAAGGCATACATCCCCGCCCTTCTTCTTACCAGAGAGATGTTTGTTTCTGTCGGCGCGGTGCTTGAAGAAACCTGCTGGCGGTACCCACTCTGATAACATATCCCGAGTGAGCCATGTTTCTGTGAAACATAGAATGTTACAATCTCTGATGTCTCTCTGGAAGGCAACCCTTGCTCAGATTTTGTCTACCTTGTCAAGAGACTGGACATTGGCTAATAGTAAACTCGGGAGCGGTGGGCGATGTGCCCATCTACGGAGTCTGACCAGAAGACCACTCAGTCTGCCCTTTCTGCGGCGCCTTTGTTTTGGTTCGTGTGCTGGGATCCGATCCATTGCCCAGAGGATCCTCTTGGATAAAGTCGTATTCCTGGTCGTAATGTTGAGGACCTTGTGAAGATCCTGGAGGAAATGGGTACAAAAGTATCTATATCCACAGTAAAACAAGTCCTATATCGACATAACCTGAAAAGCCGCTCAGCAAGAAAGAAGCCACTGCTGCAAAACCGTCATAAAAAAGTCAGACTACGGTTTGCAACTGCACATGGGGACAAAGATTGTACTTTTTGGAGAAATGTCCGTCGTTATGTTTGGAGGAAAAAGGGGGACGCTTGCAAGCCGAAGAACACTATCCCAACCGTGAAGCACGGGGTGGCAGCATCATGTTGTGGGGGTGCTTTGCTGCAGGAGGGACTGGTGCACTTCACAAAATAGATGGCATCCTGAGGAAGGAGAATTATGTGGATATTTTTAAGCCACATCTCAAGACATCGGTCAGGAAGTTAACCTCTTGGAACACTAGGGGCAGTATTTCATTTTTGGATGAAAAAACGTTCCCGTTTTAAACAAGATATTTTGTCACGAAAAGATGCTCGACTATGCAGATAATTGACAGCTTTGGAAAGAAAACACTCCGACGTTTCCAAAACTGCAAAGATATTATCTGTGAGTGCCACAGAACTGATGCTACAGGCGAAACCAAGATTAAACTTCAAACAGGAAATGAGCAAAAATTTTTGAGGCGATGTTTTCCATTGTCTCCTTATATGGCTGTGAATGCGCCCTGAACAAGCCTACGCGTTCTGCCGTTTCCCCAAGGTGTCTGCAGCATTGTGACGTGTTTGTAGGCATATCATTGGAAGATTGGCCATAAGAGACTAAATTTACCAGGTGTCCGCCCGGTGTCCTTTGTCGAAATTGGTGCGTAATCTTCAGCTGCACGCATTCATCCATGTGATTCAGAGGAGAGAGGAGACTTCCACGAACGATATATCATCGAAGAGATATGTGAAAAACACCTTGAGGATTGATTCTAAACAACGTTTACCATGTTTCAGTCGATACATGAGTTTGCCGTTTTGATGACTGAATTTTCGTTTTTTTTTGGTAGCCAAACGTGACGAACAAAACGGAGCGATTTCTCCTACACAAAGAATCTTTCAGGAAAAACTGAACATTTGCTATCTAACTGAGAGTCTCCTCATTGAAAACATCCGAAGTTCTTCAAAGGTAAATTATTTTATTTGAATGCTTTTCTTGTTTTTGTGAAAATGTTTCCCGCTGAATGCTAACGCTAAATGCTACGCTAGCTATCAATACTGTTACACAAATGCTTGTTTTGCTATGGTTGAAAAGCATATTTTGAAAATCTGAGATGACAGTGTTAACAAAAGGCTAAGCTTGAGAGCTAATATATTTATTTCATTTCATTTGCGATTTTCATGAATAGTTAACGTGGTGTGGGGGCTGTGCTTTGGCAAAGTGGGTGGGGTTATATCCTTCCTGTTTGGCCCTGTCCGGGGGTGTCCTCGGATGGGGCCACAGTGTCTCCTGACCCCTCCTGTCTCAGCCTCCAGTATTTATGCTGCAGTAGTTTATGTGTCGGGGGGCTGGGGTCAGTTTGTTATATCTGGAGTACTTCTCCTGTCCTATTCGGTGTCCTGTGTGAATCTAAGTGTGCGTTCTCTAATTCTCTCCTTCTCTCTTTCTTTCTCTCTCTCGGAGGACCTGAGCCCTAGGACCATGCCCCAGGACTACCTGACATGATGACTCCTTGCTGTCCCCAGTCCACCTGGCCATGCTGCTGTTCCAGTTTCAACTGACCTGAGCCCTAGGACCATGCCCCAGGACTACCTGACATGATGACTCCTTGCTGTCCCCAGTCCACCTGGCCATGCTGCTGCTCCAGTTTCAACTTCCACCTGACTGTGCTGCTGCTCCAGTTTCAACTGTTCTGCCTTATTATTATTCGACCATGCTGGTCATTTATGGACATTTGAACATCTTGGCCATGTTCTGTTATAATCTCCACCCGGCACAGCCAGAAGAGGACTGGCCACCCCACATAGCCTGGTTCCTCTCTAGGTTTCTTCCTAGGTTTTGGCCTTTCTAGGGAGTTTTTCCTAGCCACCGTGCTTCTACACCTGCATTGCTTGCTGTTTGGGGTTTTAGGCTGGGTTTCTGTACAGCACTTTGAGATATCAGCCGATGTACGAAGGGCTATATAAATACATTTGATTTGATTTGATTTAACGTTGTGTTATGCTAATGAGCTTGTGGGATAATTACACTCCTGGATACAGGTTTTTTTCGTAGCTAAACGTGATGAACAAAACGGAGCGATTTGTCCTAAACAAATAATCTTTCAGGAAAAACTGAACATTTGCTATCTAACTGAGAGTCTCCTCATTGAAAACATCTGAAGTTCTTCAAAGGTAAATGATTTTATTTGAATGCTTTTCTTGTTTTTGTGAAAATGTTTCCCGCTGAATGCTAACGCTAAATGCTACGCTAGCTATCAATACTGTTACACAAATGCTTGTTTTGCTATGGTTGAAAAGCATATTTTGAAAATCTGAGATGACAGTGTTGTTAACAAAAGGCTAAGCTTGAGAGCTAATATATTTATTTCATTTCATTTGCGATTTTCATGAATAGTTAACGTTGCGTTATGGTAATGAGCTTGAGGCTGTATTCACGATCCCGGATCCGGGATGGCTAGAATCAAGAGGTTAAAGCTTGGTCGCAAATGGGTCTTCCAAACAGACAATGACCCCAAGCATACTTCCAAAGTTGTGGCAAAATGGCTTAAGGACTAAAAAGTCAAGGTATTGGAGTGGCCATCAGAAAGCCCTGACCTCAATCCTATAGAAAATGTGTGGGCAGAAATGAAGAAGTGTGTGCGAGCAAGGAGGTCTACAAACCTGATTCAGTTACACCAGCTCTGTCAGGAAGAATGGGCCAAAATTCACCCAACTTATTGTGGGAAGCTTGTGGAAGGCTACCCAAAACGTTTGACCCAAATTAAACAATTTAAAGGCAATGCAACCAAATACTAATTGAGTGTATGTGACCTTCTGACCCACTGGGAATGTGATGAAACAAATCAAAGCTGAAATTAATAATTCTCTCCACAATTATTCTGACATTACATATTCTTAAAATCCTAACTGACCTAGAAGGGATCCTAACTGACCTAGAAGGGAATTTTTACTAGGATTAAATGTCACAAATTGTTAAAAACAGAGTTTAAATGTAGGTGTATGCAAACTTCTGACTTTACCAGTATATTGTTTCTCTTGCTTTGTTTGCTTTTTTCCATATTATGTCTAATTATGATAAGCTTCCCTGGAAAGGGTGAAAATAATCCATAATAATATATGTGTTCTGAGATAGTTGCAGTAGCAATACAAGGATATAACATCTATAGATGAGACAGGAAGGCTTATGGGGGAGGTGTTGCTGTATATATTCAGAGCCATATCCCTGTAATGCTTAGAGAGGATCTTATGTCTAGTGTTATTGAAGTGTTGTGGTTACAGGACTCTCGGCATATCTAAAGCCTTTTCTTTTGGAGTGTTGCTATAGGGCACCAAGTGCTAACAGTCAGTATCTAAATAATTTGTGTGAAATGCTTGATAGTGTATGTGATGTAAACGGAGAGGTCTACTTTCTTGGGGACCTGAATATTGACTGGTTTTCATCAAGATGTCCGCTCAAGATGAAGCTTCTCACTGTAACCAGTGCCTGTAATCTGGTTCAGGTTATTAATCAACCTACCAGGGTGTTTACAAACACTACAGGAACAAGTTCATCCACATATATTGATCACATTTTTACTAATATGGTAGAACTTTGTTCTAAAGCTGTGTTCGTACCCATTGGATGCAGTGATCAATATATAGTGACTATATTCAGGAATGCTGGGCCTAAAGTAGTGTACTGTAGGTGTAACTGATAGATACATACACACACACACACACACACACACACACACACACACACGTTTGCTAATGGGGATGCTAATAAATCAAATCAAAAACCTGCTTATACCCTCCACTACACTACTGCCAGTAGCCTATCATGTACTGCATCAAGGCCCCAGCCAGCCGGATGGAGGTGTTTTGAAACACCATGCCCTCAGCTGGCATTAATTGATTGAAAGGCAGCAATTGCTAATGACAATGGCATGATAGGGCAGACACCCCCATTCGTATTAATGGTACAACATGTCCCCAACAACAAGAATGATGGCTGGCCACGTTACGACGAGGGCCTTTAATTCTTTGTGTTTATAATCAATCTGACCTGCCCCTACAGTCCTAATGCCTTTCTGTGTTATACTCCAAATAAGTGTTCAGTAAACACAGTGGGGATGGTTTCAGGCGTTAAGTGTCCTAGTACAGAGGATGTACAGGCTTGTGACAAATTAAAGAAGGGGGGCTCATTTAAATGTCACAGCGAGCGTGTTGACTTGCCAACATAACCTCCTCTATCCTATTACCGTCCTCGACCACTCGAGGAAGAGAGAATGGAAGAGAGGAAGAGATGGAGAATTAGGGGTGCCATCTTTCTTGTCTTTATCAGCCCTATTTCATCAGATAGGGAGGGCAGCTTCCCTCCTCTGTTTTTTACCCTCCTCTGTTTTATCATTGCACTGTGACACAATAGATCGCTTCGGTGTGCTTTAGGACCACGCGGACGCCTCAGAGCGGTCGGGTAGGCTGTTTAGTGGTTTCAAATGGCTAGATTTAGGACCACACAGACACCACAGAGCGTGCTACTAGAGGCAGTGGTTGTTTCTGTGTGTTGTGCTGTTTATCCGAGTTGTAAAAGCAAATCATATCAGACTTTATTGGTCACATACACAAATTTAGCAGATGTTATTGCGGGTGTGCCGAAATGTTACAGAATAGAAACAGAGCAGAAATTGGCTACTCTTTATTTGACTTATGTAGCTGGCATTGTAACTGCTGTTTGACTTAACATTGAAAAAAATGTATTCCCAGTGCTGAGATAGTAGTGTAACTGACATGTAATATTAGCTAATGTTTCATCCCCTCGACAAGTTCTGTCTGAAGTGAATGAACTAGCTAGCTACCACAGCCAGTTCAGCTCTAGCCTCTATCTATCTGCCAGCTAGCAGTATCCAACAGCTGTTGTGTGTATGGACATGTTTTGAGCTGTTGTTTTGTCCTGTTTCAATAGAAATAAATTAACTTGGAATGTTTTCGCCTGTTGATGTACCATTAGAGCTAGCTAAAAGTTGGCTAACATTAGCTATTATTTTTGCCTCAATCACACTAGTAGACCTGAATCAAATGATGAAACCAGCAGCCAAATGATTGAAGCCTGATATTCTGCCAGGTTTTTTTGACAGCGCACTGTGAGTTTTTATTAGAGTCAGTATAGCAATGTAATGTTATTGATCTGTCAGTTTCCCTAGCTAATTCCTTACTTTTCACACTGGCACGGTATAAACGGATTGCCTAAATATGTATCTCCCCTGACGTGAGCATGTTTTCAATACAGACTCCTTTTTTCGTACAGTATTCCATATAAGGCATCCAGACCGTATGAAAGTTGCACAGTATACCCTTAATCCTGTAATTAATCAAATATAGTGATACATAGCTTGACATTTCTGCCATGCATTATGACATTGTGGGAGGATAACCAACCTTCCAATGAAAGGCAATGCATTTCTTAGCTGCTTTAAATGCTAGGTTACATAGTTTCTTCTGATAACAGTCACCAGTTTCAACATTTCCAAGCAAACAAAAACAAGAAGGGCGAATCTGTAGATGGAACTTTGTATCCATTCTCTGATTGTTATAATATACTGCAAAATTCACCTGCGCTCCGTAGACTGGTCTTCCCTGACTGTCTGACCCTGCTGTGACACCTGTCACATCTGATCCTGCTAAGACATGATGAGCATAGTGTTGTTTACTGACTGTGCACCATGACAGTGAAGCCTGTAGAGCTGTTTATCCCTGGCCCTGGGGGTCTGCTCAGTCCTGGCCTTGGGGGTCTGCTCAGTCCTGGCCCTGGGGGTCTGCTCAGTCCTGGCCCTGGGGTCTGCTCAGTCCTGGCCCTGGAGGTCTGCTCAGTCATGGCCCTGGGGGGATGCTCAGTCCTGGCCCTGGGGGTCTGCTCAGTCCTGGCCCTGGGGGGATGCTCAGTCCTGGCCCTGGGGGTCTGCTCAGTCCTGGCCCTGGGGGGATGCTCAGTCCTGGCCCTGGGGGGATGCTATTGTCATCCATATCGGGTGAAACGTTTAGTAATTACAGCACTTTTTGCACATAGTCTCACTATATTAGGGGAGCACAAGTATTGGTAAAAATTCACTTCTATGTGTATTAAAGTAGAAAAAAGTTAAGTATTTGGTCCCACATTCATAGCACGCATTGACTTCATGAAGCTTATGTCTCCACAAATTGGATGCTTTTGCGGTTTGTTTTGTTTGCGTTTCTGATTAATTTGTGCCCAAAAGAAATGAATGGTGAATAATGTACTGTGTCATTTTGAAATCACTTTTATTGTGAATACCGGTAAGTATCTAATATGTTTCAAAACACTTCTACATTAATGTGGATGCTGCCATGGATCATCCTGAATGAATCGTGAATAATGATGAGTAAGAAAGTTACAGAAGCACAAATATCATACCACCAGGACATGCTAACCTCTCACCATTACAATAACAGGGGAGGTTATTATTTTTGAGGGGTATGATATTTGTGCGTCTATAACTTCCTCACTCATCATTGTTCACGATTCATTCAGGATGATCCATAATCATGGTAGCATCCACACTCATGTAGAAGTGTATTTTTCTCTCTCTCGGTCTCTCTCGCACTCTCTCTCTGGTTACTGATGAGTGTGTCTTGGCAGATGCAGAGCGTTGTGAAGGTCTCACTCTGGGAGCCTGTCAACAGACTACTATTTCTCCTCTAAACCCTCTACCCCTCTGTGCTACACCTCTCTTCCCCCTCCTGTTCTCCCTACTAAAGGTCTTCACAGATCCACCTCTACCCAAATACCCGAGACCCGATCCGGGACCCGGTCCAGTCATGGGTCTCGGGTATGTGTAATTTTAACTGACTTGTCCAGAAGGGCCCGTACAGATGCAAACACAATTGCTGCAGTAGAAAGAGAGAGAGAAATTGTATAATTTATGCTACTGCTCTTGCTTTTCACAAGAATGGAGCGTGACGCATGTAACTTATTGTTGTTGGCCAATTACAAGTCATCAAAGTGGCAATAGGCTACAGTCATAGAGCCTCCATGTGGCAAAAGTTAGGAGTTATTTAATCAACAGAACATGGGATTAAAAGGATAACCAAAAGCCAACAGGTAGGCTGCTATTTAATATTCTGAATGGAGTTGATATTTGTAACTGTAGGATGAGAAAGCGCATGTACTGCAGCCTCAGTTCACCTAGCTAGCTAATGTTAGTTTGATGCAGTCAAGAGAGGTAGTATGTGATCATATTTGATGATATAACCTAGCTATGGCAGGTATTAGTCTACTACATATAACGCAAGTTGGCTTGGTTTGTCTGTTGCTGTCTCTGGTCTCTCCCTCCCTGCTAGAGCAGCACCTCTATCTCCCTCCTCTTGTGCTTTATCATCTCAGCTTAATAAAGTAGCTTAAAAAATGACTTTTCTGTTGCTTCCATCACTTGGATCAGATTGGACTGGTCTGCATCTGACCAGGTCTATACGGAACGGGTCTTTTGTCCTCGGGTCTGTTTGGAATGGGTCTCTATATTTGGAAGGAAAAAAAAGAAAAAATATATATATATTTATATATATGGTCTGGGTGGGAAAGCCCCAGGTCCATTTCGGAATGAGTCCAACTTTTTGGATCCGTGAAGGTATACTCCCTATACCTCCAGAGTCAGCACTGACAGAGCCCAAGGTGCCAACCTACCCTACCTCACATCTCTACTGTATATATCACGTACAGTACGTCACCCACCCCTAAACCTCAAATCATTTATGGTACACAAACCCTCCCATGCACAATTTACCCTCCTCCTAACATAGCCTGTCTAATCTGAGCCAGAAGGAGAAGCCTGCAGTGCCATCAATGGAGAGCGAGAGAGAGCTCAAAAAGACAGCATCAGCACACAACATCACGTACCACACATATCAGCATATCAACGTCTGTAATAGTAGGAGACGTGGAGACATGCATGGCATCTTGAGGGTGAGGTTATATGGCTGTGCTGAAGTGCCAGTGAGAATACTGCTCTCGTGGATCAGGTTCATATCCATTAGTGCACACCGTAGAAAACAGAAGATGAAAAAGCAGCTTCTCTTCTTGGACAAGGCCTGGTAGTCCCTCCCTGTTTCAGTAAGTTTCCTTCCATTTGATGCCTAGTACGTACAACCCTCTGCAGCCTCACACGTGTCAGGTTTCCATTCCAAATTTGTCTTAATGACTAAATTGGGGCAATTAATTTGCTTGATTGGTGGTGTTAACCTCAGCCCGTTCCACATGGTTCCTCTCAATACAAACCAGTCGATACATATGGCAGTCAGAAACTAATCTAATACGGCACCCTTTTGATACAGTGCAAGATGTATTCATAATCACATGGATTGACTGAGAAAAGAGTATTGGTTTTCTCAGTCAGTGAGAGAAAGAGAGAGAGTGACTAAACAAGGAAGCCATGATGAAACGTAGAGTAACTGTGGAGATAGAGTGTAACGGTTCGCTTCCTCGTTTCACCTCGGTTCCTCTCCATTTCTCCAGTCCATAGACCAGAAGCATGCAGTTTTTCAGTTTGTCAGTGAGCTCAGATGGAGAGGAAACTTTTCTAATGTCCCAAAAGCCCTTCAAAGTCCCAGCCAGCCAGCCTGCCTCAACCTAAGCCCCTCTGTGTGTCTCTGTAGTGGGATGCGGAGGGAGGGAGTGTGGTGCTGGAGCTGGAATCATCCTGATATTATCCTGCTAGTACAGGTCTGATGGATGCAGTCATGTCAATGGAGCCAACTGTTCCTGTACGACTTGGGCCAAGCCTGACTTTAATGGATGCCTCACACATTCCCAATGAATTCCTAAGAATGTTTCCTTTCCCCATCCCCTGCTACTGCTGTCTCACCGAATGCAACGCAGGCGGCTGTCTGGAGGAAGAAAGGAGGGAGGGAGTGGAAGAGGGAGCGAGAGACAAATTGGAAGAGAAATTAGGTTTGCTAGCCCACAGAGCAGGTAATGTGGCCAGGAGAGCAGCTAAACTGAAAAATTCCACAGTGCTTCAACAGGGAGCTCACACCAACAGAGAACAAGAAGAATTTAGAAACAATTCATTTAGAAAAGGCAAAAGTTCTAAACAAAAACATATTGATTAAACATTACTTGTTTTTTCATCTCTGCTCCAACACACAGTTCCTAAACACTATTACAACAAGCTAAGATCCAAAAGCTTCTAAAGTTTCACTCAATTAGCATTTTCTGTGAATACAACGGATGGAATAAACAAAAGGGGGAATAAAGCCATTTAAAGAGTGTTCTTTAAAGGGAAAACAACAGAACTAAACACAGTGGGGGTCCCATGACAGCTTTAAAGAGCTCATAACAGACCTCTTATTTATTTAGAACAGTGCTGCTGCATGCTTTGTATAATTAATGAAGATCCTGCTCACACAGAGTAGACTGTATGGATGCCACTCTATTCTCTGGATACTGTAGAACACTACGTTTGACCAGAGCCCTTCACCCAATTCCTTGTGTAGGGTAATGCACTACGTCTGATCAGGACGCAGCTTCAACACACATACAGTATCATTATAGATTCATCAAAGCTATGGACACACATGCATGGAGCCATTATGACTCAACCGTGGGGACCTCATCATCCAACTGTAGATCATCAGCATGCTGTTTACAGCATGAGGTGTGAAGTAGTCATTGCTCCCCAGTCCCCCGCTATGCCAGACTACGCATTGGAGAGGTAGTTTAGCTGACTCATCAACCAATGTTAACCTCTTGAACCTCTGGGGGCAGTATTTCATTTTTGGATGAAAAACATTCCCGTTTTAAAAAAGATATTTTGTCACGAAAAGATGCTCGACTATGCATATAATTGACAGCTTTGGAAAGAAAACACTCTGACGTTTCCAAAACTGCAAAGATATTGTCTGTGAGTGCAACAGAACTAATGCTACAGACGATACCAAGATGAAACTTCAAACAGGAAGTGAGCCAGATTTGAGGCGCTGTGTTCCAATGTCTCCTTATATTTTTACATTTACATTTAAGTCATTTAGCAGACGCTCTTATCCAGAGCGACTTACAAATTGGTGCATTCACCTTATGACATCCAGTGGAACAGTAGTGCATCTAAATCTTTTAAGGGGGGTGAGAGGGATTACTTTATCCTATCCTAGGTATTCCTTAAAGAGGTGGGGTTTCCGGTGTCTCCGGAAGGTGGTGATTGACTCCGCTGTCCTGGCGTCGTGAGGGAGTTTGTTCCACCATATATGGCTGTGAATGCGCCAGGAACGAGCCTACACTTTCTGTCGTTTCCCCAAGGTGTCTGCAGCATTGTGAGGTATTTGTAGGCATATCATTGGAAGATTGACCATAAGAGACTACATTTACCAGGTGTCCGCCTGGTGTCCTCCGTCGAAAATGGTGCGTAATCTCCAGCTGCATGTATTTTTCCATGTGATTCAGAGGAGAAACCAAACTTCCACGAATTACATATCATCGAATAGATATGTGAAAAACACCTTGAGGATTGATTCTAAACAACATTTGCCATGTTTCTGTCAATATTATGGAGTTAATTTGGAAAAAAGTTTGGCGTTTTGATGACTGAATTTTCGTTAGCCAAACGTGATGAACAAAACGGAGCGATTTCTCCTACACAAATAATATTTTTGTAAAAACTGAACATTTGCTATCTAACTGAGAGTCTCCTCATTGAAAACATCCGAAGTTCTTCAAAGGTAAATGATTTTATTTGAATGCTTTTCTTGTTTTTGTGAAAATGTTGCCTGCTGAATGCTAGGCTTAACTGTAAAGATTAACTAAACAAATACACCTGGCGTTAATTCAAAAGCACTTGTGTGACGATTGTGAAGATAACGAGCGGGAATCAGGTTTGAATGAAATGGATGGGAGGATGGATGGAGGATTGGCATTGCAAGGAAAAGGACACATGATGCCAGTCTTCTTCTGAAGAAACTGTCTCTGAATTAAGGCCAATCCTTCAGAAGTTTCGAACACACTGTCTCTAAAATGTGACGAAGTGGACCATCTTTCGTCCATCCATCTCCTCCACAGCGCTTTGGGCAGGATGGCCAGAAACTTCTGGAATACATAGAATACATGGGGTGGCAAGGTAGCCTAGTGGTTAGAGCATTGGACTATTAACCGGAAGGTTGCAAGTTCAAATCCCCGAGCTGACAAGGTACAAATCTGTTGTTCTGCCCCTGAACAGGCAGTTAAACCACTGTTCCTAGGCTGTCATTGAAAATAAGAACTTATTCTTTCTTAACTGACTTACCTAATTAAATAAAGGTAAAATAAAAAATATCCAGCATGTTGCCATACTATTTTGTATAAATCTTTAACGTCCTTTGGCGCCAAAGGAAAGCAAACACATAATTTATCTGCCCGCCAATGCAAAGACTATCTCCCATAGGAACTGGAGCTGGCAGTCTGATGCATCCATATGACAGACTGACCTGGAATTAGCTAGGCCAAAACACTGCAGAGATACAGCTCGGGCCAACCCAGGTCCAGGCCAGTTACATTTACACTTCCTAGTGGATACGAGCTAGCCTGGTCCCAGATCTGTTTGTCCTGTCTCGACAATTCCTATGGTCATTGCACAACAGTGACTATAGGAGTTGGCAAGACAGCACAAACAGTTCTGTGACCAGGCTAGATAGGGCATCATTATTTAAAACAACTTCAGCAATAGCAGCGCTGGTCAATCATAGAGCGAGAGTGGCCAATTAAAGACTGTGTAATATACAACACATGACAATGCTTTGATTGCAGCCGGGTGATGTGATGAGCATTTACGATGTTCCTGCTGTGCTGATCAGGAATATGGGATAGCGTAATCAAGCCCTGTGTTTGCAACGGATAAAGTGCCGACACTAATGCCACTTTGAGTGCTGTTTTGTCCTTGATGTCTGGTATTAAGACTGAAGGGAGAGAGAGAGGGCGAAGGGGGGCCAGGATGATGTTTTCGTTGCTGTAAAGATGCTAACTAAGGGGTGTTTGAGACACGGCTATGGTCGGGAAGCTCATGTTGCATAAACTGGTTGGGACTGATGAGAAAGCCATGATGAGGTACTGAGACTACTGTGCTGGAGTCTGGATAAAACAATCAGTCTGCATCCTGCAAATGCCCAGTATTCGGAAGTTTGGATGACTGAGGTGCCCAAAGTAAACTGCCTGTTTACTCAGGCCCAGAAGCTAGGATATGCATATAATTGGTAGAATTGGATAGAAAACTCTAATGTTTCCAAAACTGTTAAAATAATGTCTGTGAGTATAACAGAACTGATATGGTGGGAGAAAGCCCGAGGAGAATCCATCCAGAATTTTGTTTTTTAGGTCACCACTCATTGAAATGGCTGTCTATGGGAAAATCAAAGGAATACCTCCCAGAATGCAGTTCCTAGGGCTTCCACTAGATGTCAACAGTCTTTAGAAAGAGTTTCAGGCTTGTTTTTTGAAAAATTTGCTAGAATTGGTAGTTTTTCTAGGTGGCTCCCATTTTGACTATAGTATTGTGGCACGAGTGGATGAGGGCGCGCACTTTGTTATTTATCTCAGGTATTGAACACACTATTCTCCATCTTACATTTTATAGTTTATTTACATATTAGATTACAAAGTTATCATTTCCTAAAATAACTTTTCAGATATTTTATCTGATCAATTAGTCTTCGAATTAATGATTTATTTACTGTACCTCACGTTAGTCTCATTCCAAACGTCGTAAATTGTTGGAACCCAGTCTTCACGAACCCAGTCTTCACCATGAGTCAACCATACATCAATGATCTTAAATCATTTATTTATTACTAACTAAGTAATTCACAGAAATGCATAAACAAACAAGGTAAATGTAATGATAGGAGGATGAACGATCATCCTAAACCGGCATGGCGGCTTGTTAGACAAAAGGGGAAGTGTGGGTCGACTAAGAAGTCACTACAGAGTGATAATTATAACTATTATAACTATAACAATTGAAATGCTAATCCTTTAAACATGAACGCTCACTCATTCGGGAACAATTGCAATCAATATATATATATTTACGCTCAGTGTGTCGTCTTGATCGCTGGTGAAAAGTTTGTGTCTTTTGTAGAATTGTCCGTCTCTCTCCCTCTCTCTCTCTCGGTTGTGGTTAGAGGGGATTGTTCATGGTTAGAGGGGAGTGACATTCGTTATAGAATGGGTGTTTCGACGGTTGTCGTTCTTCACATTCAATAATACCGAATTCCTAGCTGACGACTAGTAATTAATATCAAAGACTTGTTCTCATTCTGTCGGTATCGATAGTCTAAGAGTTTAACCACGTGGTATGGTTAAAAGATTCAGCAATGGTCTACAACCTTTGTACTCCCGTGATTGAGAGAAACATGGTCTGCAACCTTTAGCCATCTCGTAATTGAGGTAAGCTCGGTCTGCTGATCGAAAACCGGAGTGGGGTTTTTATTGGGAATGGCAGAAAAGGCTGTCCCAGGATGTCTGACCCTAACTGGGCTCAGGGCGGTCCTCTGATTTAGTTCAAATCAAAAGGGAATTGTATTTTTCTTCATTAAACAGTCCAAAATCATGTTACACAATTATACAAACAGTATCATACTCACTCATTCATCTTATACAACAATTAGATGTAAACCTCATATCTGAGGCGTGTGATTCCACACCATCTCCCATGAGCTTCCCCAAGTTGTGACAAACGAACCAGTTTGTAGCTGGATTCTTCACTGATCTTTTATACTTTCTCCGGAACATTTGTTTGCACCTCAAGTTCTGTGAGGTGGAAGGATTTCCTTTGTCCTCTATGAAAGTTTACCCTCTCTCTACTATGTGGCCATGTGGCAGGGTCTTCTCAGGAATTTACGACCTCTGACCACAACAGCCTAGTTGAAGGAGGCAAGGGGGAGGCAGAGAAAGGGGGGTGGGCTTGCTATACCCAAAGAGGCCAACGTCATGGCACATGCAAGCAGCTGAATTCTAATTGAGTGATGGCAAATCCTACAGTATATTAACCTATCTCTGCTTTTACATCTGACGCATTCAGGTGTTCTGCTCATCTTTTTCATTCCAGCACTTTTTCATTAAAGACCATTGAGGCGAATGCTAGCATACCATTCCAGACTGGTAGACAGACAGTGCTATCCCCAACCCTGACTCCTTCAGAAGCCCAGAGAAGCCAGTCAGCTAATGGCTCTCCTCCATGCTGTCCTCTGGTACTCGCTGGAGAGGTGTTTTGGGGAGAGGAGTTCTGACTGCTTCTGATCAGTCTCTGTCAAAACAACTAAGGCCAAACAAGATGACGCCCAGTTAGAGCTCTGCCAGCCGCCTGCAGCTAAACAAAACAGACTGTGGATGGAGGAGAAATGAGAGGCTGGGGGAAGGAGAGTGGTGGTGGTGGTGATGGGGCTTGGATACATTAAAGGAAAGGGACAAAAGAGGAAAAAAATAAGGGGCCATTTTGACACCATTAAGCCTCGACGTAGCAGACTGGGGATTCCATATCAGATCCTTACTCTCTCTCTATTTTCCTGAGAGGATTGGACATTACTTCAGCTGGACAACCAATTTGAGCGACTACAGTGCAGGGCTGCTGCCTACACGCTCCTACTACTGGCCTGGTACTTTAGCTCTAGTGGCTCTAGTGACAGCAGCCAGTGATCAACGACCCAGCTAATAGTGGTGTCGAGCAAAGAGGCATCCTTCACTGGGAGGGCTCTCAAATCAATCTGAACAGAGAGTGGGTCGTCGGTGCAGCCCCCACACTCAGACACATAGCGTGTGTGTGTGTGTGTGTGTGTGTGTGTGTGTGTGTGTGTGTGTGTGTGTGTGTGTGTGTGTGTACTTGCATGATGTGTGACCAGCTGCCAGACAAACCCTGCTGGACCCAGGCAGTGACTGCTGCTGACTAGAGGTGATTCCAGCCAGACAAACAGACATAAAAGCCTGTTAATTACAGCTGAGTGGACAGGGGCCACACACACTGGATCAGAGGGTAGGGGGGCAGAGAGGGGTGCAGGAACACCCAGCGGTGGGGTTATGGAGGGTTTGGGTTGGCATGGTGCAACACTTATGCTGATGCTGACAGATGTTGTATTTTTGTGACATAAACACATAAGTAAGCGTGCACATACAGATACACACACCCATACGGGGACATGCACACACACACTTTAGACCATATATTCTCTGTTAAATAACAGATTATCCTTGCAAATCAGTGCAAACAGAACCAGCCCCATCTCTGGACTGCTTCTCTCTCTGTCTTTTCTGCATTTCCCCTCTGTTATTCTGCAGGATGATAGTTATTTACAAAAGGGAATTGCTTACAACCCCACCAGTCTAAATTTGTCAAACAAAACTGAAAAGCAATTCAAATCACTGAGGAGAAGTTGACTGCAAAGATGTCTGTGTGTGTGTGTGTGTGTGTGTGTGTGTGTGTGTGTGTGTGTGTGTGTGCGTACATGTGCACCATCTACAGAGGAAGTGTGCTTTAACCTCAGCCCTCTTCTAAGCTGCCGTAGCTCATTCTGCCCAGCTCAGCCGATTCCAGTATCCCCTCAGTACAGGAGAGGCTTTGTTGATATCAGACAGGTAGCTTCTGCTACAGGGCCTGCAAATTCTCCAATCACTGCAAGGTTGACTCCCAACACAAACACTAACTAAATCCACCTAGATACAGTTCAGAAAGGTGACTCAGGACACTAACTAACAGAATAGTACAATAAATAGGATCTTGATCGTGAGAATATCAGTCTGTAGAAATGAGAAAATAATAATGGCATATATTGCATTAGAACTAAAAAAAATCAAGAAACATGAGCTTCTGAGCTTTTGCCTTCAGGAAGGCAGATGGAGAAAGAGGATTAAAAAATGTGTTTCGTTCTGGAAAATATGAAAACTTAATTACATTTTCTATGCAGAACAAAACACCTCTACTGCTTTTTTGAAGCCACCACATTAAAGAGAAATGATTCACTAAGGCAAGCCGCATAAAGCTTTCTGTATCTTTTTAACATGTTAATGAGCATCTCTGAATTACACAAGGGGGAGAAACTAATAACTAATATCAATAGCAGCACAAAAAAAAAGCCGGTAGCGAGCAGGCAGATTGCATTCACAAAGCCGCCAAATAGAAATTGAGAGGCGCCACAACTGGGGTCCGAGAGGGATTTGAATTAAATTAATTACATTACTTTCCATTCTTCCATAAATCCAACGCGATTTGTCTTGGTCTCCCCCCAGACTCAGACAAGGCAGATAGATATATGATTAGAGTTGGGCTTCTTCTAATAGGTTTCCGACAGACTCTGGGCTTCAGAAATACCTGCACTCAGAAGGAATGTGACAGGCGGAGTACCCCAGGAATTATTATCTGTAATGGGGGCATGAAGAGCTTACAGTATGTTACTCCTTCTACGTCTCTCTGCTATGGCAACCCTTTTCCTTCTCTAAGATCTTCCAAAATATCATATAGACGACCTGGTTTTTCCCCATATATCAAAACACAACCCCAGTCAACCCACTCATAAAACATACAGCTTCTCTGGGAACTAAGTGTTCAGAAGACATGAAGGAATGCCTCACCCATCTGTACCCTTGACAAGTGTTCTCTGTTTAAAGGCTTATGGGTGTCTGTTGGATGGCAGGACATACCAGGGCTGGGAGCCCAGAACTCTGTCATGGTGCCATCCACTACCATGTCACACTCTTCAGTCAATAAGAAGCAGATGAGTGGGGGAGGGAGGGGAAGAAAGAGTTTGGAGTGGCTCCATTCAGTGTTCAAACCCTGAAGTATCTCTCTCTTTTTCTCTCTCTCTCCTTTCCTGTGTAGCGACTCTTGTCTCTATTTAGCAGTAACAGAGTCTGCTGTGCTTGAGGAAGCATCGGAGACAATGAGAGCTTTGGTCCCGTAGCAGTCACAGTGCTGAAAACACTGCAGCCTCCTACACACCAGATCCCCTTGGGAGGTTGCTTTCTCTCTCTATGTGAGGATTAACTGTTCTAGATAAGAAACCACTAGCAAATTGGTGAAACAAACAGCTAGCATTCTTCCCCTATGGGTTTCAGTCAGAATCACTATCCAATTCCAACCTGAGCAGCACACAGACCATTTCATTCGCCACCTGAGCCATATCACTAAACATGGATGCATCCAACCAAAATGGTCACGAAATAAGAGAGGGGAGAAAAGATATTCAATCCCCAATCTTTGAAGAAGCCCATTTGTGCTCCACATTAAAAGAGAAAAACAGTTACTAGATGTCATGATTTATTGATGGTGTTTAATAGGCAAAATGCCCACATTGAATTATGCATTCGGGGTCTGTTACTCCAATGAATATTCACAAGCTGTGTCTGCTTAGAGTTATCTGGTAACCCCTCGCTGCCTTGTTGGCTGCTCGCCTTTGTCTGTATGTGGTTAGCCAGTGGCACATCTGTGCCTGCAGCCTGACACTGTGGTTAGCCAATGGCACATCTGTGCCTGCAGCCTGACACTGTGGTTAGCCAAAGTGGTTAATGCCAGAGCATTGCTAACGCCAAATGAAAGCCAACAGCCTGCTACAGCTCGGGTACACCTCATCTCTGCTCTGCCAGGCCAGAGGCTTGAGAACAGCCTGAGATTCTCTTGACAGGCCCCACGTTCATTAAAGTGATGAAACGTCTCTGGGATTCTGGCAATAGGAGGGAGAGACTGGCAAAAAGCCAGAGCAGCAAATCAAATCAAATTTTATTGGTCACATACACATGGTTAGCAGATGTTATTGCGAGTGTAGCGAAATGCTTATGCTTCTAGATCCGACAGTGCAGCAATATCTAACAGGTAATATCTAACAAATTCCACAACAAAACCTAATACACACAATCTAGTAAAGGAATGGGATGAGAATATATAAATATAAAATATATGGATGAGCAGTGACAGAGCGGCTAAGATGCAATAGATAGTAAAGAATAGATAGTGAAGGATATAGTATACAGTATATACATATGAGATGAGTAATGCGAGATGTGTAAATATTCTTAAAGTGGCATTATGTGAAAGGCTATGTGCCCACAGCACACACACACATGAGCGTGCAGACACACACGTACACAAACATGCACAGTGATCACACACACAAACACACAGAATGAATGTTACATGGAGGCTGCTGTGAGCATTTGTACTGATTAATTGGATCAGGGCTGTCTAAGTCTCTAAATTAGTCTTTGTGTCTGTCGGCATAACGCCCTATCCCCCCACAACCAATAATAAGCACCATTTTGTACTGCATGTATGAATGGGGTATTGCTTTCAGCAGGAATTCTGGCCGGCACCATTGACCATCTGAACCCTCTGCAGCCATTTGGATACCCTGCAGTTTGTCATGTTCCTAAGAAAAAGTTTGGGAGTGATTTTGTTAATTCAACAGCCAGTGGCTGCTTCATTAAGTCAATATTAATTTACTACATGAGTGAAACCTAAAAAAAACGCTATTTCATTGGCTTGGATGCTACTCAAGTGCAAAATTGAATTCTCTGCGTTCACGTCGCTCGCTACAAGTGTCGGTGCTAAGCTGTGTGCAGCCGAGCAGGGCAGCACATTATTGAAAGACGGAGCGAATCAACCCATGCAAAAGCAGGTAATACTCTGAATTCTCTCCAATCTGTTTTTCAGCCCCTTGTGATGACAGTATTTCTCAGCAGCTTTTGGCACTCGTCGGCATCTTTGGAAAACAGCCACCGGGGAGCAGTGTGCCGCTAACTCTCTGTTATGCATTGGTGAAAAGAAGAAAAATGGAGCAGCAACCGAATTAGCAGTGCCACAGAACACCTTTATTGAGGTTAGTTTAGTGGTGTCAGCAAGCTAGCCTTTCAACCTGGAGAGAGAGAGGGAGGGGGGGGGATAGATGAGTGATTCTCAAACCTTCCATAACAAAGCCCTCACCCTACAGAGAGATGAACTTGGAAAAGTGTCCCCTCTGCCAGCTGGTACAGGGACTCTGCTCACGAACACAAACAGACCTACAGAGCCCCAGTACAGTAACACAATTAGACCCAATCAAATCATGAGGAAACAAAAACAAAAAACATTTGACACATTGGAAACAAAAAACAGAGCATGGAATGCTATTTGGCCCTAAACAACGAATACAAAGTAGCAGAATACCTGACCACCGTGACTGATCCAAAATGAAGGAAGGCTTTGACTATGTGCAGACTCCGTGAGCACGGCCTTGCTATCGAGAGAGACCGCCATCGGCATAACTGGCTCTCAAGAGAAGAAAGGCTATGTGCACACTGCCCACAAAAGGTGGAATCCGAGCTACACTTCCTAACCTCCTGCCAACTGTATGACCACATCAGAGATACATATTTACCTCAGATTACACAGACCAATAAATTATTTGAAAACAAATCCAATCCTAATAAACTCTCATATCTATTAGGTGAAATACCACAGTGTGGAACCCCAGCAGCAAGATGTGTGACCTGTTGCCACAAGAAAAGGGCAACCAGTGGAGTACAAACCCCGCTGTAAATACAACCTATATATGTTGATTTACTTCCCCTTTCATACGTCAACATTCCCAATAATATAATATTTGAAATGACAATATTCTTTAAAAACTGTTGTGAGTGTAATGTTTGCTGTTCATTTTTTATTGATTATTTCCCTTTTACTTCTTGTCTATTTCACTTGCTTTGTTTCTCATGACAATAAAGCCATTTGAACTGAAACTGAATTTAGAGAGAGAGAGAGTGAGAGAGAGACAGAGAGAAAATGGAAGATACGATTTAAAAGACAGAGAGATGGAGAGAGAGAGTGAAAGAGGGAGAGACAGAGAGAGGAAAGAGATAGACAGTGACAAGAGAGATAGATAGATCGGTGCCTGTCTCACTAACAGGATTAGAGCTCATCATCTTTTTTTAGGGATCGTTCCAGTTTCCACAGGTGCCACCCAGGAAACACAGGGAACTGATGGCCCCCAACACGGGTCAGTGACAGGGCGGAACGATTTTCCATGCACACATGTCCACATATGACTGCTCAACCAAGTGAAGGGAAAAAAGAATAACACAGCAGTTGAGGTGTTTTGATGTCCCCAATGTCACTACGTGACAAGGCCCACCTCCCTACAGTCTATCAACCAGCATATCCCTCCTGCCTCTGCCGCTTTCTCTTTCTGACACGCTTTGAAAATATAACACTGAAAATACATATGTAGCCTATGCTGTTCAGCTGCATCATATCTTTGTCAGACGCAAAAGGCATGTTGGAGTCTGACGCAACAACCTCCACCAGCACTCGGGCACGCACTTTTATCAGTTTGAGCAGGAGACAGGAGTTGTTTGTTTTCAGGCAGCAAAAAGTATACAAACACACAGCCAGCCAACACACAGCCATTTTTGACAGAGTGCCATCAAAGATAACGTCTCAGGTTCCATTTCGGCTAGCTAGTTGTCATTGCTTCAGGATTTACAGACAGGGCTCCCTGGTAGTCGACTTCACACAGCCTGTTGTCATAGACTAGACGTAACATAGCAAATGTGAATCCGGGACACCCAAATTAGTATGGTATGTTACATTTGGTATGGTTACATAGGACAGAAGGTCACTTAAAGATGCAATATGTAACTTTTTGGGGCGACTGGACCAAACGCATATAGAAATGTGCGTTATAGATATGTCATTCTCATTAAAAGCAAGTCTAAGACGAGGTAGATCTGTTCTATGTGCGCTATTTCTATGCTTCCCATTTTCGCTTTCGCTTTTGCATCTTTTACTGGTTTTGTACACCAGCTACAAACAGCTGAATATACAATATTTTTGGTTATGGAAAATACATTTCACAGCTGTTAAGGTGGTACAATGATTATTTACACTATAATTGCTTGTTTTGTCACAAAACCTGAAATTAGGCAAACTATTAGAATTTTTGCAACCAAGAAATGGTCAGAGTGAATTCTGCATAGTGCATCTTTAAGGCAAAAACGACAGGAGGGTGGTTGGTCAGGGTGGATGGGTAGGAGTATAACTCAAACTTCTAGCAACCAAACGGTTGCGTGTTCGATTCCCATTATGGACAACTTTAGCATTTTAGCAACTTTGCAACTACTTAGAATGTAACATAACCCTTACCCTAACCATAATCTTAACTATTTAATTAACCTAACTCCTAATCCCCAACCCTAACTACTAGCCTAGATAACTTTAGCCACGCAGCTAATGTTAGCAGTAGCCACCTAGCTAATGTAAATCTCATAAAATTGGAATTCGTAACATATCATACATACTGCAAATTCGTAACATATTATACAAATTACAAGTTGTAACATATCATACGAATTGTAATTCATAGCATATCATACAAATGGATGATTGGCATCCACAAATGAATACATACCATACAAAACGTACCATATCATACTAAATGGAGTGTCTCGGTTGTATGAAAGACTAGAATCTCTACTCAGAATTTCTACTCTACTCAAGCTTGCTCAGATTCTCATCCGGTTGGTTTCGTCAAGGTCGATGTTCTTTTAATTGACTCGTCAACAATTAAGTGGCTTTATAAGAGAGCCGATAAGCTATTAAAACATCCCCTTAAATTGCTCTAAATGTGTCACATTTAAACACATTAACACATTTTCTGTCGCACCCCTGCCGTGGTGATGGCGGTGACTTTGCAGACCACAACATCACGCAAAGCAGGGATTATTCACACATGACAGTTAGATCATAAAGGGACAGACAAGTATCATTCTTCAAATATCATTCAGTCAAGCATGAACTTTTCCTCTTAGCTAAGAGTGGCTAATTGTTGTATCAACAATGATTCTACATATGTTATAACATGATTGGAAAGGGTTCAATCATGTAAAAGCATGGCTAAAACTTTTTATAATAAAATTACATTTGAAATTAAAACCACGATGACAATTTAGTAATTCAAATGAGATAGCCTAGCTCTAAGGCAGCAAATACAAGTGTGGGGCGACCCTGAGTGTAGTGATAGGCCAATGTTCACATGGAAAACTAAATACTGAAGCATTTTCAAGACATGCATAGCCTAACATTTAAATACAGCGGTAGAAAATGCGTGTCCATATAGCTCGTTTTGTCTTGTGAAGATATCCTATCCTAATCCTTATTGAGCTACTTACTGTAGACTATTCTACATGATAACGACGAACCAAGATAGCGGTTTCTCCAGCTTCCTATTAAGCGACTCCAAAAAGACTAATCGTAATGTAACATACTAGAATAGGCTATTTAACAGTAATACACATTGTTCTCACCTTTTAGGAGGTGAGCTGCTCTGGTGTCTCTGTCAAGTCCTCGGGAATGTAGAGCGATACCGCCTGAGGAACGTTGGTCTGATCCGTTGCAGGTGTTCGGTTATTTGCGAGCCACAGTCAGAGGTGAACCATCAAGCCGCACCAAAACTGTATAAAGTGCAGGAAAAAAACGAACGAATCGGGTGTAGGAGAGGTCCAAAAGACAAAAACGGGGTATATCTCTGTGTATAGCCTAGTTGGTGTCCATCCTATCACGCAAAGAGAAGAGAGGCAGACAATAAGTGATCCGAGTGAGAACGATGCTCACTTCCCCAGAAGCAAAGCGCTACTGAACAAAAGAGCGCAGATGCGCGCCGCAGAGTCCCGTTATTCAAATCAGCGACGAAGGGCTGTTAGTCCTTTGGATGGGAGCGGGACCGAAGGAGGGAGGGAGAGAGGTGTAATTTGGCACAACTGCCCTTTTACTATATAATCCCGTTTGGCTATTTTGAGTGCCAGGATTAAATAGCCTGGGGGATAATGTTACCTTGTGATGCAAATTCACCTTGACTTTGCGGAGTAAGGAAGTTAGACGTATAATTCATTAATGCTGAAACCTGAGATTCATAATTAGCCCTACTCTGTTTCTGAAGTAAAATATATTAATTATAGTCTTAAAATATGTTTGATATCACACATTACTGATAGGCTTGTCGCTCTTCCAAACACTTAATTAACACCTATCTACTAAAACTATCAACTACTCAGACAGGCATATAATACACTTCACTGTCAAAATATTAAAACGTTAGTAAAGGTATGTATCACCAACCAAAACATTCAACTAATTGCAATTAATGCTAAAGTCATGAGTTATTAGCTCTTATAAATTATATGAGCTCATATAATTGTCTAGCCTTCTTGAAGTCTACAGAAATCATTAAGGACTGCCTCCCAACCCACCACTTTACCACGCGGAGAATAATGATCCCCCACGAGACGCCATGGTGCCGCAAGGGGGAGATTACTCGCACTACTAATTCACAGCCCACCAGATACACTTTCAGTATTGCTTGTTCTTTTAAGGAGGGGGATAAAAATCTGCAGAGGGATTTTTGAAACGTACTCGGTTTGTTCTTGGAGTGTAGAAATTGGGATTTTAGAAAATCTCCTTGTAATACATTGAACTGTGAACCTATTCTAAACAATATGCTAGTGTTGAGTTTCAGACTTTCCAACCTGGCGAACTGTGGGCCTATTGAGACGGCTCTACACCGACCAGTGCTATTTTCAGTGCATATAGTACCTGCGCTGTCCATGGTGCCGAAGTGTTACCAAGCGCCACACGTTGTTGTTCAGGAGTTTCCTTCCAGCACCAAGCGCGTTACTAGGTTTTCCCAACGCACACAGCTACAACAGCTGCTACATGGTCTGTCAAAAGTTAAAGCTGCAATATGTCATTTTTGGGCGACCCAACCAAATTCACTTAGAAATATGAGTTATAGATCTGTCATTCTAATTGAACGCAAGTATAAGAAGCGATAGAATATATATACCATAGAACAGCTCTATGTCACTATTTCTATGCTTCCTTTTCCTTTTGTTGTTTTTGCTTCTTTTAATTTCGGTTTTGTACACCAGCTTCAAACAGCTGAAAAGACAATATTTTTGGTTATGGAAACGATATTTCACAGCGGTTTAGATCGTTTATATACTTGCTTGTTTTGTCACCTAAACTGAAATTAGGCAAACTATTAAAAAATGTGCAACCAGGAAATGGCTTATGAATTTCGTCTTTTTATATTTACTGCACTTATCTTTCACTTAAAACATTGCTTTTTGTGTCCAATAGACTATGACATTGTATTCAAAGCAAACAATTACTAACCAATTTCCAGTGGCATTTACAGGAAAACAAAGGGGCCTTCTCCATTGACATTTCATTGCTGATCGGTCATTCTTGAATTGCGGGGACATTTACATCCCTTGCCTTTGCAACCTTTGCAACCATGAAACACACTTTAAATGACTAATATTTACAAGTCATACATGTTTTGGTTTATAGTGGACTGTTTATCAATGATAGAACATAATGCAAGTTCTTTACTGCAAAACGTTATGTTTATCCATTGTTTCAAACAGCTGGATCCGGCCCTTGAGTGGAATTCAATCTGGCCCATAGGTGGTTTGAGTAAAAAAGATGTTACAATTTTTTTTTTACGAACTCAATATACTTAAAAACGACTAACAACAAATCGAAAGTGTGTAGAAATTATAATGGATCTACATTCAGTTGCTTGACTGTCCAGCTCATTAATAATTTCATTTTATTTAATCTTTTATTTTTTTGCAGACGTAATGTTGCAAAGCTATCAGTAATTTACCACAATTTACCGGAATCTTCAGTAATTTGGGGAATTAACATATAAACTCAGCAAAAAAAGAAAAGTCCTCTCACTGTCAACTGTGTTTATTTTCAGCAAACTTAACACGTGTAAATATTTGTATGAACATAACAAGATTCAACAATTGAGACATAAACTGAAGAAGTTCCACGGACATGTGACTAACAGAAATGGAATAATTTGTCCCTGAACAAAGGGGGGGTCCAAATCAAAAGTAACAGTCAGTATCTGGTGTGGCCATCAGCTGCATTAAGTACTGCAGTGCATCTCCTCCTCATGGACTGCACCAGATTTGCCAGTTCTTGCTGTGAGATATTACCTCACTCTTCCACCAAGGCACCTGCAAGTTCCCAGACATTTCTGGGGGAATGGTCCTAGCCCTCAACCTCCAATCCAACAGGGTCCAGACGTGCTTAATGGGATTGAGATCTGGGCTCTTCGCTGGCCATGGCAGAACACTGACATTCCTGTCTTGCAGGAAATCACGCACAGAACGAGTAGTATGGCTGGTGGCATTGTGATGCTGGAGGGTCATGTCAGGATTAGCCTGCAGGAAGGGTACCACATGAGGGAGTAGGATGTCTTCACTGTAACGCAGAGCCTTGAGATTGCCTGCAATGACAACAAGCTCAGTCCGATGATGCTGTGACACACCGCACCAGACCATGACGGACCCTCCACCTCCAAATCAATCCCGCTCCAGAGTACATGTCTCGATGTAATGCTCATCCCTTCGACGATAAACGCAAATCCGACCATCACCCCTTGTGAGACAAAACGGCAACTCGTCAGTGAACAGCACTGTCTTAGGCATCTCACAGTACGGACATTGCAATTTATTGCCCTGGCCACATCTGCAGTTCTCATGCCTCCTTGCAGCATGCCTAAGGCTCGTTCACGCAGATGAGCAGGGACCCTGGGCATCTTTCTTTTTGGTGTTTTTCAGAGTCAGTAGAAAGACCTCTTTGTCCTAAGTTTTCATAACTGTGACCTTAATTGCCAACCGTCTGTAAGCTGTTAGTGTCTTAACGACCATTCCACAGGTGAATGTTCATTAATTGTTTATGGTTCATTATCTTTGAAATAATTATCTTTGAAAGACAGGGTCCTGAAAAAGGGCTGTTTCTTTTTTTGCTGAGTTTAGTTGAATAACTGTAAAAATTTAAAAATTAAAAATAAACATATTCATTTTCTAAATCTGTGTATATATTGCCCATGAGTTTATAATAGATAGACCTATGGTTGAAGAGAAAATAGCCTAATTAATGAAAAAATCATCTAATCAACAATGGCATCATTTTCAATTAATTCTGCAATCTGTCCAACTATTTACTTTTTTTCACAACTGCCACCAGCTTGATGCCAAAACAGTGACAACAAATATTGAGTATGTCATATTGACATACTCAAATAAAGAAAAGTTTATTAGAGTTACCAGTCTCAGAAATTGCAGCCCAAAGAAATGCTTCATAGAGTTCAAGTAACTGTCACGCCCTGGACATAGAGGCTTTTTATTCTCTATAATTGGTTAGGCCAGGGTGTGACTAGGGTGGGCATTCTATGTTATTTTTTCTATATTTTTGTATTTCTTTGTTTTTGGCCGGGTATGGTTCTCAATCAGGGACAGCTGTCTGTCGTTGTCTCTGATTGAGAACCATACTTAGGTAGCTCTTGCCCACATGGGTTTTGTGGGTAGTTGTTTTCTGTTTAGTATCACCTTTCAGAACTGTTTTGGTTATTCCTTTTGTTACTTTGTATTTAGTGTTCAGTTCTATTTAATAAATATGAACACGTACCACGCTGCATCTTGGTCCTCACCTTCTTCCAACATTTGTTGTCAAGTCTGCATATGGGTGCAATGCACGTACATTTAGCTCGGCAAATAAGAGTGAAAATGGGCTTCCATAAAGTTGGTGCAAACTTCCAATGCATTTCAACAATATTGCCAGATGGCCAGGAATGGATTACATCTGATACAGTCACTTCTACTGCCTGTCAACTATCAAAACACTGGTATTGTTGAGTGTGTTAGCTACGTAGATAGCTGGTACTAGCTAGCTAGTTGCTACTTTTGGTTAATTAAACAACATTATTTCATAATGCTAGTGAGCCAGGTTAGCTATGATACCACAGATGAAAGGGGAATTATACTGTAGCGAAATACATCAAGCTGTGAAAATATTAGGCTCTGAGCTCCAGCATGTAAGACTAACTTAAATAAAATAATGAAATGGTAATAAAAAACAATATAAATTAATATGAATAAATAGTGGGGCAAAAAGGTATAATCAGCCACCAATTGTGCAAGTTCTCCCACTTAAAAAGATGAGAGAGGCCTGTAATTTCATCATAGGTACACTTCAACTATGACAGACAAAATGAGAAAAAAAATCCAGAAAATCACATTGTAGGATTTTTTATGAATTTATTTGCAAATTATGTTGGAAAATAAGTATTTGGTCAATAACAAAAGTTTATCTCAATACTTTGTTTATACCCTTTGTTGGCAATGAGAGGTCAAATGTTTTCTGTAAGTCTTCACAAGGTTTTCACACACGGTTGCTGGTAATTTGGCCCATTCCTCCATGCAGATCTCCTCTAGAGCAGTGATGTTTTGGGGCTGTTGCTGGGCAACACGGATTTGCAAACCATAGTCTGGCTTTTTTATGGCGGTTTTGGAGCAGTGGTTTCTTCCTTGCTGAGCGGCCTTTCAGGTTATGTTAATATAGGACTCGTTTTACTGTGGATATAGATACTTTTGTACCTGTTTCCTCCAGCATCTTCACAAGGTCCTTTGCTATTGTTCTGGGATTGATTTGCACTTTTTGCACCAAAGTACGTTCATCCCTAGGAGACAGAACGCGTATCCTTCCTGAGTGGTATGACGGCTGTGTGGTCCCATGGTGTTTATACTTGCGTACTATTGTTTGTACAGATGAACGTGGTACCTTCAGGAATTTGGAAATTGCTCCAAAGGATGAACCAGACTTGTGGAGGTCTACAATTTTTTCTCTGAGGTCTTGGCTGATTTCTTTTGATTTTCCCATGATGTCAAGCAAAGATGCACTGAGTTTGAAGGTAGGCCTTGAAATACATCCACAGGTACACCTCCAATTGACTCAAATGATGTCAATTAGCCTATCAGAAGCTTCTAAAGCCATGACATAATTTTCTGGAATTTTCCAAGCTATTTAAAGGCACAGTCAACTTAGTGTATGTCAACTTCTGACCCACTGGAATTGTGATACAGTGAATTAGAAGTGAAATAATCTGTCTGTAAACAATTGTTGGAAAAATGACTTGTGTCATGCACAAAGTAGATGTCCTCACCGACTTGCCAAATATATAGTTTGTTAACAAGAAAATTGTGGAGTGGTTGAAAAATTACTTTTAATGACTCCATCCTAAGTGTATGTAAACTTCCGACATCAACTGTATACTCTCCCACTGCCGGTCACTGGGCTTCCTCTCCTCACCTTATTTGGTGGAGTGAAAATTCCAACCGGATGTTTCAGATTTATTCATCTGCTGAAACATCTGACTCTGTTCTATCTGTGCTTCTATGTGTAGGCTAAGCCTGTGCTGACCTTGTGTTTAGCTGAGCTGACAGCAGCTAGCTAGCATAGCTTGGTGATAGCTCCAGCTGGCCATCCTATCTAGCTGATATTTCTCTGTCAAATCAGTTATTGCAAGATACTGTAGCAATGTGTTTCTTAAGATGCTCATTCTACAACACCTTGCTATGAAATGAGCTTTTAACTTAGTTTTATCATGTCATGTACACTGTAAATACATGTTACCTGGTAAATGATATCAACTGCGAATTGAGTATGATTAGCTGTCCTAGAACACAATATTCTGTAACTGGCTAGTTTTGTCTCGTCTCTCCTTATGTCCGCTGTTAGATCTTTCCAGGGAGAACAAATCCCAGAACTGCTAATATCCCTACAACAGCTGTAGGCTACATGTGGACATTGCACAAACATCGCCCAGCTTGAATGAAAGCTCACGGCCCTGGGTCTGAACTCCTCCCTATGCAACTGGGTCCTGGACTTCCTAACGGCCGCCCCCAGGTGGTGAAGGTAGGCAACATTACCTCCTTGTCACTGATTCTCAACACGGGGGCCTATCAAGGGTGCATTCTCAGTCCCTCATGTTTTTCCTGTATACCCACCACTGAGTGGCCTCAGACAGTTCCAACTCCATCATCGAGTTCGCTGACGACACAACGATAGTAGGGCTGATTACCAACAATGACGAGACAGCCTACGGTGAGAAGATAGATACTCTTGACTGCATGGTGACAGGAAAAACAACATCTCCCTCAACGTAAGCAAAACAAAATATCTGATTGTGAACTTCATGAGGAACCGTCGTGTACACTTTCAATAACTTCAAATTCCTCGGCGTACACATCTCAGAGAAGATGAAATGGTCTAACGACACGGACTCTGTGGTGAAGAACCTCAGGATGCTGAAGAACACCAGGTGTCACAGGAAGGCCAAGAAGATCATCACGGACCGCAGCCACCCAAGCCAAGCCCTGTTCTGTGCTCTTAAACGACTCAGACGCAGGCAGAACTGGAACATTATGGCAAAAACTGGAAGACTGGCAGATAGTTTCTACCTCCAAACCACCAGGCTGCTGAATAGCCACCACTAGTGAGCTACCTTCTCCCCCCTCCCCCTGTTACTCCCCCTATGGATATTTTCCCCCCACACCCCTCCAACGGTCCTTTACCTTACATGCTGCTCCCCCTATGGACATTTACTCTGCACCCACCCCAACTACATTCATCACTGTTGCAGTTGTTTATACAGCACCAGTTAAAAGTTTGGACACAGCTACTCATTCAAGAGTTTTTCTTTATTTTTACTATTTTCTACATTGCAGAATAATAGCGAAGACATCAAAACTATGAAATAACACATATGGAATCATGTAGCAACCAAATCAAACCCTGTGTTAAACAAATCAAACCCTGGAATGAGTAGGTGTGTCCGAACATTTGATTGGTACTGGATGTATATTATAGATTTGTTTTATTATCATTTTTGTATTTATATCACTTGGTCACCACACCCGCTCAATGGTCATGCTGCTCCCCCTGCCCCCCCAACAGTCTTTACTCTGCCTCCACCCCAATTGCCATGTACAGTGGGGCAAAAAAAGTATTTAGTCAGCCACCAATTGTGCAAGCACAACTACAAAGATTGTACATTGTTGAGAAATGTCCTCTGGTCTGATGACACAAAAATAGAACTGTTTGTCCATAACGACCATCGTTATGTTTGGAGGAAAAAGGGGAGACTTGCAAGCCGAAGAACACCATCTCAACCGTGAAGCACGGGGGAGGCAGCATCATGTTGTGGGGGTGCTTTGCTGCAGGAGGGACCCGGTGCACTTCACAAAATAGATGGCATCATGAGGCAGGAAAATTATGTGGATATATTGAAGCAACATCTCAAGACAAGCTTGGTCGCAAATGGGTCTTCCTAATGGACAATGACCCCAAGCATATTTACAAAGTTGTGGCAAAATGGCTTAAGGACAACAAAGTTAAGGTATTGGAGTGGCCATCACAAAGCCCTGACCTCAATTATATAGAAAATGTGTGTCAGGAACTGAAAAAAAGAGTGTGCGAGCAAGGAGGCCTACAAACCTGATTTAGTTGCACCAGGTCTGTCAGGAGGAATGGGCCAACATTCTCCCAACTTATTGTGGGAAGCTTGCCGAAGGCTACCCAAACGTTTGACCCAAGTTAAACAATTTAAAGGCAACGCTGCCAAATACTAATTGATTGTATGTAAACTTTCTGACCCACTGGGAATGTGATGAAAGATATAAAATCAAACTATTATTCTGACTATTATTCTGACATTTCACATTCTTAAAATAAAGTGGTTATCCTAACTGACCTAAGACAAGGAATTTTTACTAGGATTAAATGTCAGGAATTGTGAAAAACTGAGTTTAAATGTATTTGGCTAAGGTGTATGTAAACCTCCAACTTCAACTGTAGAGCGAGATGGAACTGGGCCAACATTCTGCTGATTTTCTAATAGAAGGAAAGGCTGATCTCAATACAGTTTTCTGTTCCCAAAACTAGAATCTGTTTGAAACAAAGTGCACTAAGTTTTGTAGAAGTTCCCCTTGCCAAAGTTTAAAAAATGTGTGTTATTTACAAGGAGTGCAAGAGCGAATTGAGTTACTGCACCTGTGCACTTCACACAGAAGGCGTTCCATAACAGAAATATGAAAATACATCCTAGAATACACCAATAGGATGTAGCTATCTCGTGCTTATCTCTGAGCACCTCCTTCCTTGTTCTTCCCACTATGCTTAATTTGCTCCCATTTTAAAACGATACAGATGAACTATCTTGGGTTAGTTATAAATATCTTTGATAAAACTGAATTAGCTGACCACCTTGAGAAGGGGAGAAGTCCTCAAAAACTTTGTTCACTCCTTAGCAAAGCTAACTTAGCTTACCTCATTGTACTCACTACTGGCCATGTTTGTTGGGATTGAATGGCAAAGACACACCCAAGAAACACCCACATCAAACCACACCCCCAATACAACTCTTGTTTGTCTTCAGTCATGAAGTTAATGAGCATTGATGAAAAAGAAGGCCAAATCAGGAAGTGTAGTCACCCTTTAAGCTCAAATCAAATTCAATTTGTCACATGCTTTGTAAATAACAAGTGTGGACTAACAGTGAAATGCTTACTTATGGGCCCATCCCAACAATGCAGAGAGAAAGAAAATAGATAAATAACAGAAAAGTTAAACACTCTGGCTCCTGTGTGGCGTACCGGTCTACGGCACTGCATCTCAGTGCTAGAGGCCTCACTACAGACACCCTGGTTAAATTCCAGGCTGTATCACAACTGGCCATGATTGGGAGTCCCATAGGGTGGTGCACAATATGCCCAGCGTTGTCTGGGTTTGGTGTAGGCCGTCATCGTCATTGGTGTAGGCCAGTGTAGGCCGTCATTGTAAATAAGAACGGTAATTAACCTCTTCAACCTATGGGGGCGCTATGTCATTATTGGATAAAAAAACGTGCCCGTTTTAAGCGCAATATTTTGTCACGAAAAGATGCTCGACTATGCATACAATTGCCAGCTTTTGAAAGAAAACACTCTGACGTTTTCAAAACTGCAAAGATATTATCTGTGAGTGCCCCAGAACTGATCTTACAGGCGAAACCAAGATGAAACTTCAAACAGGAAATGAGCAGGATTTTTGACGCTCTGTTTTACTATCGTCTCCTTATAAGGCTGTGAATATGCTGTGAACGAGCTTATGCGCTCTGCCGTTCGTCCAAGATGTCTGCAGCATTGTAGGCATATCATTGGAAGATTGACCATAAGAGACTACATTTACCTGGTGTCCCGCCCGGTGTCCTGTGTCGAAATTATTGCGTAATCTGTAGGTCCATGCGCGTTCCATTTCTTCAGAAGAGAAAGTCAACTGCCACAAAGGATTTATCGTCGATAGATATGTGAAAAACACCTTGAGGATTGATTCTAAACATCGGTTTGCCATGTTTCTGTCGATATTATGGAGTTAATTTGGAAAAAAGTTTGCGTTTTAATGACTTAATATATATATTTTTTTTTCTTACCCAAATGTGATGAACAAAACGGAGCGATTTGTCAACACAAATAATATTTTTTGTAAAAACGGAACATTTGCTATCTAACTGAGAGTCTCCTCATTGAAAACATCTGAAGTTCTTCAAAGGTAAATGATTTTATTTGAATCCTTTTCTGGTTTTTGTGAAAATGTTGCATGCTGAAAGCCAGGCATAATCCTATGCTAGGCTATCAATACTGTTACACAAATGCTTGTTTAGCTATGGTTCAAAAGCATATTTTGAAAATCTGAGATGACAGTGTTGTTAACAAAAGGCTAAGCTTGAGAGCAAATAGATTCATTTAATTTCATTTGCGATTTTCGTGAATAGTTAACGTTGCGTTATGGTAATGAGCTTGAGGCTGTAGTCACGATACCGGATCCGGGATGGCTCGACGCAAGTAGTTAACATAACCACATTTAGCATCTCCTGGCTTCTACTGCAGACCTTTAGAACATCCACATTTTAAAAAGTCTAATAAATCCATGTAATATAGCCTACACCTTCACAATGTATCCATTATTTATTTTAGACAGGTCTAAAGAAACATGATATGAAAATGAAAATGTAGTATATTTCAGAAGAACAGAATAGCATACATTGAGTTGTCCATATGTTAGATCAAGATCCGGCTATGCCATATGGCTGTGGGCTACACTAGTTCATTTAGCAGACAAGATTTGCTTAGAATTCTATGGAATTAATGTATATCATTCTATAGAATGAAGATTTCAATTGAACAAAGCTGAAAAAAATTGAAAGGATAATTTCTCCAAAGAATTTGAGGGAGTGAGAGCATGCGGTTAATAAAGAAATAGGTACTCCTGTTTGCTTAATTTAGAGTTATTCATGTAACTATATGTTTAGACTTTTAACATTCTAAGGCTGCATGATGCGACTCCAATGATGATTTGAAAAAAGTTGCTTGAAAGGCTTGAGCTCTACTTTGTTATTTTGCGCAGGCTGTACACACTTCATCAGTCTCTCATTCACAATTTGAGAAGCACTTGATAATGCCTCAAATTTTCCAGCTGCCTCCCCTTTGTGTGGCCGTAATGCCCCCCAAAAAATCCATGCCTTTTGCGGCCAGTGCCGTTGTACCCTTGGGCTGAATATAATAATTATAATTCCCTTCTCCCTGAGTGCTGCTTGCTCAGAACCACCTCTCACTCACATGGCTCTCCATTATGTGATCGGGTCTTTCTCACAGGCTACAAGTGAAGACGCATCCGGGATGCAACTGCGCGTGTCCATATCCAATTCCGTGTTGCATATTGAAGATATTGGAAGAACTGTCCACATTTACTTTTTGTCAGCCAACAAGATGAGTAGGCCTAACGAACAGCAAAAGCACTAGCCTATGTAATTCTATTATTCTCGATAGTACAAAAATTGACCTATTCTGTACAATAAATAAATATTCCAAACATAGTTTAGGACAGTTGTGGGATGCAATAGATCCCAAATTAATATAACCACTAGCATCAAAAACCTTTTTTTACGCAATGAGGCTGACGCAATAGATCAGAACGTTTAGCTAAAAAATGTTGATAAACTATTAGGCTATTTCTTCACATTATAAGTGCAGCAATGCGCACATGGCAGTAGGCTATAAGCGTGAACGTTCAATTAGCAGGAAAATACCATTATCAAAGGTGACCGCAAATGGGATTATGCATATAATGCTTTTATCATAAATGTGCATTTTTATGGTGAAAATGATCTTCCCCAAACTTTACATTTACATTTACATTTAAGTCATTTAGCAGACGCTCTTATCCAGAGCGACTTACAAATTGGTGCATTCACCTTATGACATCCAGTGGAACAGTAGTGCATCTAAATCTTTTAAGGGGGGTGAGAGGGATTACTTTATCCTATCCTAGGTATTCCTTAAAGAGGTGGGGTTTCCGGTGTCTCCGGAAGGTGGTGATTGACTCCGCTGTCCTGGCGTCGTGAGGGAGTTTGTTCCACCATATATGGCTGTGAATGCGCCAGGAACGAGCCTACACTTTCTGTCGTTTCCCCAAGGTGTCTGCAGCATTGTGAGGTATTTGTAGGCATATCATTGGAAGATTGACCATAAGAGACTACATTTACCAGGTGTCCGCCTGGTGTCCTCCGTCGAAAATGGTGCGTAATCTCCAGCTGCATGTATTTTTCCATGTGATTTAGAGGAGAAACCAAACTTCCACGAATTACATATCATCGAATAGATATGTGAAAAACACCTTGAGGATTGATTCTAAACAACATTTGCCATGTTTCTGTCAATATTATGGAGTTAATTTGGAAAAAGTTTGGCGTTTTGATGACTGAATTTTCGTTAGCCAAACGTGATGAACAAAACGGAGCGATTTCTCCTACACAAATAATATTTTTGTAAAAACTGAACATTTGCTATCTAACTGAGAGTCTCCTCATTGAAAACATCCGAAGTTCTTCAAAGGTAAATGATTTTATTTGAATGCTTTTCTTGTTTTTGTGAAAATGTTGCCTGCTGAATGCTAGGCTTAACTGTAAAGATTAACTAAACAAATACACCTGGCGTTAATTCAAAAGCACTTGTGTGACGATTGTGAAGATAACGAGCGGGAATCAGGTTTGAATGAAATGGATGGGAGGATGGATGGAGGATTGGCATTGCAAGGAAAAGGACACATGATGCCAGTCTTCTTCTGAAGAAACTGTCTCTGAATTAAGGCCAATCCTTCAGAAGTTTCGAACACACTGTCTCTAAAATGTGACGAAGTGGACCATCTTTCGTCCATCCATCTCCTCCACAGCGCTTTGGGCAGGATGGCCAGAAACTTCTGGAATACATAGAATACATGGGGTGGCAAGGTAGCCTAGTGGTTAGAGCATTGGACTATTAACCGGAAGGTTGCAAGTTCAAATCCCCGAGCTGACAAGGTACAAATCTGTTGTTCTGCCCCTGAACAGGCAGTTAAACCACTGTTCCTAGGCTGTCATTGAAAATAAGAACTTATTCTTTCTTAACTGACTTACCTAATTAAATAAAGGTAAAATAAAAAATATCCAGCATGTTGCCATACTATTTTGTATAAATCTTTAACGTCCTTTGGGTTTGGTGAAGTTTCCGTCTTGGACTGAAAAACATTGACATCCAGTTTCGTCATGCATGGTTGGTGCAAAATAGTTCGCTGCTGCTGCACAAGAGTTCAGCCGTTCTCCATCTGAGAAGAGATGCTACCGTGGAGACCATCTTGACCCCCGACCCCTTCCCCCGTCCTGACCCCGTGCATGAGCAGATGGGCCCGGAGTGGCGAATAAGAGACAGCCAAGCGGTCCCAGAGTCCGGGCCTACTGACCTCTTGCTTTCCTTTGCCGCCAAAGGAAAGCAAACACATAATTTATCTGCCCGCCAATGCAAAGACTATCTCCCATAGGAACTGGAGCTGGCAGTCTGATGCATCCATATGACAGACTGACCTGGAATTAGCTAGGCCAAAACACTGCAGAGATACAGCTCGGGCCAACCCAGGTCCAGGCCAGTTACATTTACACTTCCTAGTGGATACGAGCTAGCCTGGTCCCAGATCTGTTTGTCCTGTCTCGACAATTCCCACGGTCACTGCACAACAGTGACTATAGGAGTTGGCAAGACAGCACAAACAGCTCTGTGACCAGGCTAGATAGGGCATCATTATTTAAAACAACTTCAGCAATAGCAGCGCTGGTCAATCATAGAGCGAGAGTGGCCAATTAAAGACTGTGTAATATACAACACATGACAATGCTTTGATTGCAGCCGGGTGATGTGATGAGCATTTACGATGTTCCTGCTGTGCTGATCAGGAATATGGGATAGCGTAATCAAGCCCTGTGTTTGCAACGGATAAAGTGCCGACACTAATGCCACTTTGAGTGCTGTTTTGTCCTTGATGTCTGGTATTAAGACTGAAGGGAGAGAGAGAGGGCGAAGGGGGCCAGGATGATGTTTTCGTTGCTGTAAAGATGCTAACTAAGGGGTGTTTGAGACACGGCTATGGTCGGGAAGCTCATGTTGCATAAACTGGTTGGGACTGATGAGAAAGCCATGATGAGGTACTGAGACTACTGTGCTGGAGTCTGGATAAAACAATCAGTCTGCATCCTGCAAATGCCCAGTATTCGGAAGTTTGGATGACTGAGGTGCCCAAAGTAACTTGAAACTCACCCGCTGCTTATGTATGTCAGTTAGGCTCTACACCCCTTGTAAAGCGGATTCATGTGCTTAGTTTTAAGAAGTTATTTGGCCACTTTAGTTGTGATACAAACCTTCTCAAAATATACAGGCCGGGGGGCGGAGCTAGCATGTTGGAGTGAACGGCTGTGCGTGAGAGGCTCCTGCAACTTTTTTGCGAAATAATCTAATTTAACCTACTTTATGGCACTTTTTACAACAAACGTTTCTTTCTAATACAAGATTGTAACTTTTTATATGAAAATGCCGAGTAATAAGCGACCAAAGGACAATAAATCCACAGCGGAGGCCTACTCCCCACTAAACAACGAGACAGACATGGCGGGAGGCACATGCAACAACGTGACACTTACAGAACTTACCTGTGCTTTGGGGGAGCTACGTGTTGCTATAGCTGAGGATCTTAAGGCCACTATTGCTGAGCTGGACACCAAAATCGAGAGCGTCATTCGAACGGTCGCTTCGCATGGCCAGAGTATTGTGGACCTTGAGAAAGCTTCTGAATTCAACGCTGGTAGGATCGACGAGTTAGAGAAGCGATGCTCGTCCTTGCAGGATACTGTGCAGAGGCTTTCTGTGAAAGTGGTGGACCTGGAGGGCCGATCCAGACGTAATAACCTTCGCGTTGTTGGTCTGGCAGAGGGGATAGAGGCGGGCTCTCGCCCTACTGACTTCTTCGCCAAGCTATTGAAGGATGCAATGGGATCGGATGTTTTGGATTCGGATCCCCAGCTGGACCGCGCACATCGCTCCCTTGTCCCAGTGCCTGGACCGGGCCAACGTCCTCGCCCAGTAATAATCTGTTGTCACAGTTTCAAGACCAAGGATCTTATCCTGCGTGAAGCTCGAATGAGGGGCAACCTGTCACATAAAGGGCATCCATTCCGTGTCTATGAGGATTATGCGCCCAATGTGGCAAAGCATCGCGCCAACTACAAAGATGTCATGACCAAACTCTACAAACTCCATCTTCGCCCAGCCTTACTCTTCCCTGCAAGACTAAGAATTACCCCGCCTTCCGGTGAGAAGATTTAGCTCTCCTCGGTTTTGGACGCAGAGAAGTTTATCCGGGGATATACACCAATCCCCCGTACAGGTTAGAGTGCCTTGTTAGTGCGTGTTAGGGTCTGCTCATGGACTCGAATCCATACTATACCATATTGGGTGAAAACGTATTAAACGGGCTCAACAAGGGCTACCGAGCATCATTTAACGTTAAATTCACTTTCATCCCGGCTGTGCTCAGCGATGCATATTTTGACAGATATACTTATATTCCCCCACTTTTGTTTTGTTTCGATAGTTATTTTACAATCCTTACATCACTCTTACTACCATACCATTTACTTATTGCTTGCAGGGGACTGGGGGTGATGGTTGGGAGGGGGCAGACGCCTGGTTAGCAAGTTGATGTTTTGTGCCGTTCTGCCTTTGTCTGGCCGTGGGCCTCTCTCCCGACTAGAGTCCCACCAGCCCTCTGTAATGCTTATGTATGTGTAGGTGTGCGTAAATATAATTACTATTTGTACTTTATTACTATTTTCTCTTAGCATTTTAGTATTATGTATGTGTATATTTTAAATCAGTGTAGATTGTTATTCTGGGGTATGAATGTTTGTATGTGTATGTGTGCATATGGATGTATATACATATTCTTTAAATATAAATTTTTATATATGATTTTTTTGTGTGGGTATGTATACATACATGTATATGTATGGATGTGTGTGTGTGTGTATGTATATATATGTATATATAGGTATGTGTATGTGTGTGTATGTATGTATATATATGTGTGTGTGTGTGTATATGTGTGTATGTATGTGTGTATGTATGTATGTGTGTGTATGTATGTATGTATGTGTATGTATATGTATGTAATGTGTATGTATATGTATATATATATGTATATGTATATATATATATATATATATATATATATATATATATAAGGTATATATTTTTACTTATTAAACTTTTTTTTTTATGGGGGGAACGTTTAATTTAACAAATCCTTGTTCCGATCTCCTGACCCACAGTATGTAAAGGTACGGCTGACTAGGTCGGTTGCGGATGGTTTATTTTTTGACCGGCAGTGCTTAGCAATATTATCTTGAGGCTATGTCTTGCTTATCTCTGGGATTGACCCAGGATGACGCTTAAATGCGCAATATGTTTAAGTTGCAACTTATTCGGTTTAGGTTTATTAGATGCTAACTGAACACTTAACTCGCGGGAGCCTCCTCAGTTCATATGTTAGTAGAAGTTCTAGGATAGTGAGAGGTGAACGTATAGTTGGGATTTTATTTTTGTTTTACCTCTTGTTCGAGGTCGCGCCGTGCTTTTTTTGGCATCGGCCAGACAATGTGTTTATTATTTTTATTTTTCCTTTTTTTTCTCTCCTGTTTGTACATGCCTGTTAAATGTGGGTTGATGGGGGGGTAAGTGTTGGGGAAATTAGGGGAACAGGGTGGGAAGTAAAGGTGCTTGCAGGGGGGGAGGGGTGGGTTGGATACTGCTCGGGTGTAGGTGCTACATATGCTGATCGTGATGGTTTGGTGCGCTTCCTTACCTTTTTATCAAGTTCCATGGTATGCAGGCCACCATAGGAACTACAAACGAGAGGAGGGCGGGGCTTACATTCACTTCCTGGAATGTCAAGGGTTTAAACGAACCAATTAAGAGGGGCAAGGTCCTAGCCCACTTGAAAGCACTCTCGTCTGATATTATATTTTTGCAAGAAACCCATCTGAAGAATAACTCTCATAGCAGACTTAAGTGTAGGTGGGTGGGGCAAGTGTATCACTCTAACTTCTCTGCCAAAACGAGAGGCACAGCGATTCTGGTACGGAAAGGAATTCCCTTTCTACATAAAACCACTATTGCGGATAAAGAGGGTCGGTATGTGATCGCAATAGGAGAAATCCACTCTACCTCAGTAACTCTACTAAATATCTATGGGCCAAACATTGACAACACCTCTTTTTTCAAAAGAGTCCTTGCCCTGATTCCAGATATCTCCCATACTAACCTGGTCATTGGAGGGGACCTTAACTGTGTGCTAGACCAATATTTGGATAGATCCTCTACCCGGCGAACCCCTACCTCCTATTCAAGCGAATTCTTGAACACCTACATAAAAAATTCAAACTTATTTGATATATGGAGGATCGCTAACCCTACGGATAGGGAATACTCCTTTTACTCTCATGTTCACAAGGTTTACACTCGAATTGACTACTTTTTGTTGGATGCTAGACTACTCCCCTATACCTGTAATGTGAGGTATCATGATATTATAATCTCGGACCACAGTCCACTCACCTTCTCCCTGAGATTGGGTGACATTGTACCAAACGAGAGGGTCTGGAGGTTGAATCCTCAGCTCCTCACAGAACAAACATTCTGTGAATATCTTAAAGACCAAATTAAATTTTTCTTTGATACCAACGACAACACAGAGACCTCCCCAGCATTATTGTGGGAAACACTGAAGGCTTATCTGAGAGGCTGTATCATCTCCTTTCAGGCTGCCAGGAGTAGGCAAAACAGAGGAAAACTGAAAGAACTAGAGGGACAAATTCACTTACTGGATAGGGAGAATGCTAGCCACCCATCTATGGAGAAACATAAAAAAATTACCTCTTTAAAATTTGAATATAATCAGATTCTCTCAGCTAAAATTGCTAAATCTTTTCTCTATGCCAAGCAAAAATATTTTGAGTTTGGTGACAAACCACACAAATTACTCGCCAGACAACTTCGAAAAAATGTGAGTGACCGAATGATTCACAGGGTTAAATCTGCATCTGGGGAATTACTCTCTTCCCCAAAGACATCAATGACAGATTCCGGCAGTTTTATGAGACTCTATATACATCTAAAGCGGATCCTAACCCCTTAATTATGCAAACATTTTTGGAGGACTGTAATCTTCCTGCCCTGAACCAGGAAGATTCTAACTTCCTGAATAAGGAAATATCTCTTGATGAAATCCGAGAAACAATTAAATCTCTAAAGAGTGGCAAGACCCCGGGCCCAGATGGATACCCTGGTGAATTCTATAAAACATTCAGCAACATGCTCTCCCCCTATCTGCACAAAATGTTGATTCAGGCCAATGAGGATGGAGCTCTCCTTCTACTTTGGACGAAGCGTTCATTACAGTTATACATAAGAAGGGTAAAGATCCAGAAGAGGTAGGGTCATACAGACCAATATCTCTCCTTAATACAGACCAAAAGATTTTAGCAAAAACTCTGGCTAACAGGCTTAGCACTTTAATTGGCAAATTGGTCCATTCGGATCAGACCGGCTTTATCCCTAACAGAAACTCATTCTTCAATCTCAGGCGCCTCTTCAATATTATGTATTCTCAGAGGTTACCCAACGTGGACCTTGCCGTCATATCTCTTGACGCCGAAAAGGCCTTTGACCAAGTTGAGTGGCCCTATCTATTCAAGGTCCTACAGAAATTTAATATTGGAGATAGGTTCATAAATTGGATCCAGCTTTTATATAGGAACCCCTGTGCCAGAATACTCACTAACCAATCATTGTCGCCCCGATTTAACCTCAACAGGGGGACAAGGCAGGGTTGTGCGCTGTCGCCTATGCTCTTCGCCCTAATTATCGAACCGCTCGCTCAGACGATTAGATCTCATGCAGCAATACACGGCTATAATACTAAAGATACTCTAAATAAGATCTCCCTATACGCAGATGACATCCTCCTCTATGTAGCAGAACCCCAGGCTAGTATCCCAGCTATTCTTGATGTGATCAATTTGTTTGGTACCTTCTCGGGATACAGAATAAATTGGAACAAGAGTGAATACGGTCGCAAAATACCTCCTGGCTAGAACATCTCCCATTTAAGTTATCTTCAGAAAGATTTACCTACCTAGGAATTGTAGTTACCAAACAATACTCCTTACTATTTAAAGAGAATTTCCCCTCTCTGATACAAAAACTCAAAGCAAACATACTATTTTGGAGAACTCTCCCAATTTCTCTGCTCGGAAGAATTAATGCCATTAAAATGGTCTTCCTCCCACAACTGCTCTACCTATATCAGAACATCCCAGTATTCATACCTAAATCCTTTCATAAACAACTGGACTCAATTATCAATCCTTTCATCTGGGATTATAAAACACACAGGATAGGTAAAAAACACCTCTGTAAATCCAAGATGGAAGGAGGATTGTCTCTCCCAAATTTTATATTTTATTACTGGGCCGCTAACCTCCGCATTGTTACGTTTCTGTTGGATGACGTACTCCCGGCACCCAGCTGGCTTAGTATGGAGCGTGAGGAGTGTCACCCCTTCTCTATTGGCGCTGTGATTTTGTCACCTGTCAATCTGGAGATGTCACTTTATTGTAACAATCCTATAATACATAGCACAGTCCGAATCTGGAAGCAAATTAAAGTCCACTTTGAGCTCAGACCAATGTCATTCATGCTCCCTGTCGCCAGGAATCCCTCCTTTGCCCCTTCTAACCTTGATAACACCTTTGAGCGATGGGGAGAGTTGGGGATAAGTACCATAGGGGATTTATACATAGAAGGGACCTTTTCTTCCTTTGAGCTGCTGAGGGAAACTTATAATCTTCCCAGAAGTAATTTTTTCAGATACCTACAAATTAGAGACTACGTTAGAAAACACCTCCCAACATTTGGGTATGCTAAACCTTCCATGTTTGACGGATGCATAAAAATATGCCCCACCTCAGATAAACTGATATCGCGTCTATATGATGCTTTTCAATCTGTTAGCACACCTTCTACTGATGCCATCAAGGCAAAATGGGAGGAAGAACTAGGGACTGACATCTCAGTGGCAGACTGGGAAGAGAGCTTGGAGTATATCCACACATGCTCCATTAATTCCAGACATCGTCTCATACAATTCAAGGTATTACACAGATTACACTATTCCAAAACTAAACTGCATAGGATATTTCCTGACACATCCCCTACATGTGATAAATGTCAGGCTACGCAGGGTACACTACTCCACTGCTTTGCCCTATGCTCTAGCTTGCATGGTTATTGGTGTGGAATTTTTAGGATCCTCTCTGAAGTTTTGGAGACTTCAATAGATCCAGACCCGCTTCTGATAATCCTGGGAGTATCTGAGTCCCTAAACGGATTAACCAACCCCCAAAAACAACTAATCTCGTATGGTCTCATCTCGGCAAAAACTAATCTTGTTGTTTTGGAAAAGGAGGGAAGCGCCCTCTACCAAATTATGGCTCAGTGAATTGGCAAACACTGTACACTTAGAAAGAATTAGATATATTCTGAACAATAAATTATAAATTTTTGATCAAATCTGGCAGCCTTTCCTCTCCTACTTGGACGAGTCGGCGCTGTGAATTTGTACTTATTAACGCACTCTCAATTGTAATATTTTAATCTACCTTTGGGCAGCGTGTGCTGGCCCTACCACCCGAGCAGTTGGGGGGGAGGGGGAATATGGGATGGGGGGGGTAGGGGGACATCTTCCCTCTTTCTTTCTACGTGTCCTTGTTTTGTATGTCGTGTTTTGTATTATTTGTTCTGCACCCAGAACTCTGGGTCTTGTTGTTCCTGTATGCTCTTTTATGTTTAGATAAGAATTGTATACTTGTCATGTCACTTGTCATACACCATTCTTGTGTGTGTTTAATAAAAATATTTGAAACAAAATATACAGGCCTATGGGCTAAGCTACATGAGGTGTGCGACTATGATTCCAAAAACAACAAGTGATAATATATCATTCACACGTGATAGGCTAATATTGTCACCAATGCAATTGCATAGTCTTTAGAAATGTTGCGCAACATGAGCTCATGGGCTCTCATGAAGTGTTTGATTAGATTTTTTAAATCAAATGTCCACTGATGTCAGAGCAAATTAGAGCGATTAGAGGGACAACAGAGTGCTGAGTACCAGGCAGTTAGCAAGTTTGGTAGGATACTAATGACCATCAGCAGCATCAGAGCTTGGAGAAGACTAATTACCGTGACTAAACGGTCACATGGAGTTTGACTGCCGTCATGACACGTAACCACGGGTGTGGCAGATACACGGTACCAGGACCGAGTTGATGTGCAAGTGTACAAGGTAATTGAGGTAGATATGTACACTGAACAAAAATATAAACACAACGTGCAACAATCTCAAAGATTGTACTGAATTACAGTTCATATAAGGAAATCAGTCAATTGAAATAAATTAATTAGGCCCTAATCTATGGATTTCATATGACTGGGAATACAGATATGCATCTGTTAGTCACAAACACCTTAAGGTAGGGGCGTGGATTAGAAAACAAGTCAGTATTTGCCTCATGAGTACGACACATCTCCTTCGCATAGAGTTGATCAGGCTGTTGATTGTGGCCTGTGGAATGTTGTCCCACTCCTCTTCAATGGCTGTGTGAAGTTGCTGGATATTGGCGGGACCTGGAACACGCTGTAGCACACATCAATCCAGAGCATCCCTAACATGCTCAACGGATGACATGTCTGGTGAGTATGCAGGCCATGGAAGAACTGGGATGTTTTCATCTTCCAGGAATTGTGTACAGATCCTTGCGTCATGGGACATTATCATGCTGAAACATGAGGTGATGGCGGCGGATGAATGGCACGAAAAAGGGCCTCAGGGTCTCGTCATGGTATTGATGTGCATTCAAATTTCCATTGATAAAATGCAATTGTGTTCATTCTCCGTAGCTTATGCCTGCCCATACCATAACCCCACCACCGCCATGGGGCACTATGTTCACAACGTTGACATCAGCAAACACTTCTCTAGCCTGCCAGTGGCCATCAATGGTGAGCATTTGCCCATTGACATTGAACTGCAGTCAGGTCAAGTCCCTGGTGAGGACGATTAGCACACATATGAGCTTGCCTGAGACGGTTTCTGACAGTTTGTGCAGACATTCTTCGGTTGTGAAAAGCCACAGTTTCATCATCTGTCTGTGTATCTGGTCTCAGACGATCCCGTTGGTAAAGAAGCTGGATGTGGAGGTCCCGGGCTGGCATGGTTACACATGGTCTGCGGTTGTGAGTCCAGTTGGACGTACTGCCAAATTCTCAAAAACAACATTGGAGGAGGCTTAAGGTAGAGAAATTAACATTAAATTACCTGGCAACAGCTCTGGTGGACATTCCTGCAGTCAGCATGCCAATTGCACTCCCCCTCAAAACTTGAGACAACTATGCCATTGTGTTGTGTGACAAAACTGCACATTTTAGAGTGACCTTTTATTGTCCCCAGCACAAGGTGCACTTGTGTAATGGCCATGCTGTTTAATCAGCTTCTTAATATGCCACACCTGTCAGGTGGATGGAATATCTTGGAAAAGGAGATATGCTCACTAACAAGGATGTTAACAAATTTCTGCACAACATTAGAAATAAGCTTTTTGAGTGTGTGGAACATTTCTGGATCTTTTTATTTCAGCACATGAAACACGGACCAACACTTTACATGTTGAGTTTATATTTTTTGTTCAGTGTACATAACTAGGAATAAAGTGACAGAAGTTATCACATTAGTTGATTTAGAATGGGAAGATGTGCCTAAATACAAATCTCGAAAAGCAAGTGGCATGCCCAAATGCCACCGTAATTCAAGAGCGATCCTGCTCCAAATACATTTGCAGATGCTTAATCATTATCTATCACAGTATACTATTGAGAATTTAATTTCTATGCCACTATCGGTGTGACACTCAAGGTTTCATCATCAAAGCAAATGCATGTAATGGTCCAATTTGACAATTTTACTCCCGGATAAAGATTCCCTTTTGTCTGAAAGGTTCCCTGTCGACATGTTGCAGTAGGCTCCCTTTTCAGTGGCTTTGAACCCAAAAGCACTCGAGGACCCTCAGACCTAGCTTATCAGATCACGTCACAGAGAGAATCTCCAAATACAAGGTTGCCTGGCTGACGCATGATGCTGCACACACTGATCAGACACTGGTCTCCTCTCCAGCCTTCACCCAGCTGTCACTGGCACCTAGGCAGGCAGGCTGGCAGGCTGGCAGGGAGACTAGGAGGCAATCAGAACAGGTCAACACATTGAGGCTGTTTATATTGATGCATGTCTTATTTAGCTGGGGGTAAATGTATTTATCTAGCCACCACCATATGCACCTTACGATGCAACTGCAATGATGTTCTTCTTCTATGTTTTTATGTTTTATTATCTTGTTGTCATACTGTCTGCAACAGTGTTGGATCCTGTCTCAAGAGGACCACAATGGAAATAAGTCCCAGACTTTAAATCATCAAATCAAATCAAATTTATTTATATAGCCCTTCGTACATCAGCTGATATCTCAAAGTGCTGTACAGAAACCCAGCCTAAAACCCCAAACAGCAAACAATGCAGGTGTAAAAGCACGGTGGCTAGGAAAAACTCCCTAGAAAGGCCAAAACCTAGGAAGAAACCTAGAGAGGAACCAGGCTATGTGGGGTGGCCAGTCCTCTTCTGGCTGTGCCGGGTAGAGATTATAACAGAACATGACCAAGATGTTCAAATGTTCATAAATGACCAGCATGGTCGAATAATAATAAGGCAGAACAGTTGAAACTGGAGCAGCAGCACAGTCAGGTGGACTGGGGACAGCAAGGAGTCATCATGTCAGGTAGTCCTGGGGCACGGTCCTAGGGCTCAGGTCCTCCGAGAGAGAGAGAAAGAAAGAGAGAATTAGAGAGAGCATATGTGGGGTGGCCAGTCCTCTTCTGGCTGTGCCGGGTGGAGATTATAACAGAACGTGGCCAAGATGTTCAAATGTTCATAAATGACCAGCATGGTTGAATAATAGTAAGGCAGAACAGTTGAAACTGGAGCAGCAGCATGGCCAGGTGGACTGGGGACAGCAAGGAGTCATCATGTCAGGTAGTCCTGGGACATGGTCCTAGGGCCCAGGCCAGTTGAAACTGGAGCAGCAGCATGGCCAGGTGGACTGGGGACAGCAAGGAGTCATCATGTCAGGTAGTCCTGGGGCATGGTCCTAGGGCTCAGGTCCTCCGAGAGAGAGAAAGAAAGAGAGAAGGAGAGAATTAGAGAACGCACACTTAGATTCACACAGGACACCGAATAGGACAGGAGAAGTACTCCAGATATAACAAACTGACCCTAGCCCCCCGACACATAAACTAATGCAGCATAAATACTGGAGGCTGAGACAGGAGGGGTCAGGAGACACTGTGGCCCCATCCGAGGACACCCCGGACAGGGCCAAACAGGAAGGATATAACCCCACCCACTTTGCCAAAGCACAGCCCCACACCACTAGAGGGATATCTTCAACCACCAACTTACCATCCTGAGACAAGGCCGAGTATAGCCCACAAAGATCTCCGCCACGGCACAACCCAAGGGGGCGCCAACCCAGACAGGCCGACCACAACAGTGAATCAACCCACCCAGGTGACGCACCCCCCAGGGACGGCATGAGAGAGCCCCAGTAAGCCAGTGACTCAGCCCCGTAACAGGGTAGAGGCAGAGAATCCCAGTGGAAAGAGGGGAATCGGCCAGGCAGAGACAGCAAGGGCGGTTCGTTGCTCCAGAGCCTTTCCGTTCACCTTCCCACTCCTGGGCCAGACTACACTCAATCATATGACCCACTGAAGAGATGAGTCTTCAGTAAAGACTTAAAGGTTGAGACCGAGTTTGCGTCTCTGACATGGGTAGGCAGACCGTTCCATAAAAATGGAGCTCTATAGAGAAAGCCCTGCCTCCAGCTGTTTGCTTAGAAATTCTAGGGACAATTAGGAGGCCTGCGTCTTGTGACCGTAGCGTACGTGTAGGTATGTACGGCAGGACCAAATCAGAGAGATAGGTAGGAGCAAGCCCATGTAATGCTTTGTAGGTTAGCAGTTGAAATCAGCCCTTGCTTTGACAGGAAGCCAGTGTAGAGAGAGGCTAGCACTGGAGTAATATGATCAAATTTTTGGTTCTAGTCAGGATTCTAGCAGCCGTATTCAGCACTAACTGAAGTTTATTTAGTGCTTTATCCGGGTAGCCGGAAAATAGAGCATTGCAGTAGTCTAACCTAGAAGTGACAAAAGCATGGATTAATTTTTCTGCATCATTTTTGGACAGAAAGTTTCTGATTTTTGCAATGTTACGTAGATGGAAAAAAGCTGTCCTCGAAATGGTCTTGATATGTTCTTCAAAAGAGAGATCAGGGTCCAGAGTAACGCCGAGGTCCTTCACAGTTTTATTTGAGACGACTGTACAACCATTAAGATTAATTGTCAGATTCAACAGAAGATCTCTTTGTTTCTTGGGACCTAGAACAAGCATCTCTGTTTTGTCCGAGTTTAATAGTAGAAAGTTTGCAGCCATCCACTTCCTTATGTCTGAAACACATGCTTCTAGCGAGGGCAATTTTGGGGCTTCACCATGTTTCATTGAAATGTACAGCTGTGTGTCATCCGCATAGCAGTGAAAGTTTACATTATGTTTTCGAATAACATCCCCAAGAGGTAAAATATTTTTATTTTGTTATTTTGTTATTTTGACTTTATTGTGTTATCCTCCATGATTTTATTCATGTGCATGTATGGCTTTTTTCAAGTTTTATGTGTCCTTGTTTTTTAAATGGTTGAATTAATAAAGTAAACTAAACCAAAGAGTAAATATGTTTGTGTGATCTGGGCTGGCTAAGCACAGCAGCCAAGCAGAGGCTCTTCTCTCTCATTGATTTTCATTACTGTTGCGTTAATACCTTAATTAGCCAACAACACACAGCAATTAGTCCCAACGGACGGAGCTTAGAAAGAAACAGTCCAGCCACGCCTGATGCCCGACATGAATGATTACAGTACTGGAGGAATGTCTGTCCCCTAAGAGGATTTGAAATAAAGTTGAGTCCGTGGGGTAGCATAATAAGGAGCGTTAAGCTGTGCTTTATTGTCCACAACAGATACCGTTCTGCAGGCACAGAATTAAATAACCGGCTCCCATGAGAATAGAGCATTTCATATGACAAAGCTTCTTCAACGCATCTTGAATATGAGTGACTGCTCTATCGAACATATGGTAAACAACATACCAATACAAAATACAATGTATTTTATATACACTCCCGATCAAAAGTTTGGGGTCACTTAGAAATGTCCTTGTGTTTGAAAGAAAAACACATTCTTTGTCCATTAAAATAACATAAAATTGATCAGAAATGCAGTGTAGACATTGTTAATGTTGTAAATGACTATTGTAGCTGGAAACGGCTGTTTTTTATGGAATATCTACATAGGCGTAAGCAGAGCTGCAAAGAAAAAGCCATATCTCAGACTGGCCAATAAAAAGAAAAGATTAAGATGGGCAAAAGAACATAGACACTGGACAGAGGAACTCTGCCTACAAGGCCAACATCCCGGAGTCGCCTCCACTGTTGACGTTGAGACTGGTGTTTTGTGAGTACTATTTAATGAAGCTGCCAGTTGAGGACTTGTGAGGCGTCTGTTTCTCAAACTAGACACTCTAATGAACTTACCTCTTGCTCAGTTCTGCACCGGGGCCTCCCACTCCTCTTTCTATTCTAGTTAGAGACAGTTTGCTCTGTTTTGTAAAGGGAGTAGTATGCAGCGTTGTACGAGATCTCCAGTTTCTTGGCAATTTCTCACATGGAATAGCCTTCATTTATCAGAACAAGAATAGACTGACGAGTTTCAAAAGAAAGTTTTGAGCCTGTAATTTGAGCATGTAATCGAACCCACAAATGCTAATGTTCCAGACACTCAACTAGTCTAAAGAAGGCCAGTTTTATTGCTTCTTTAATCAGGACAACAGTTTTCAGCTGTGCTAACATAGTTGCAAAATGGGTTTCTAATGATCAATTAGCCTTTTATAATCATAAACTTGGATTAGTTAACACAATTGTAACACAGGAGTGATGGTTGCTGAAAATGGGCCTCTGTACGCCTATGTGCGCCTATGTCGATATTTCATTCAAAAGCAGCCGTTTCCAGCTACAATAGTAATTTACAACGTTAACAATGTCTACACTGTATTTCTGATCAATTTGATGTTATTTTAATGTACAAAAAAAATTGCTTTTCTTTCAAAAACAAGGAAATGTCTAAATGACCCCAAACTTGTGATTTCTGTCCATATAGAATAGTTGAAGCAAATTGACAGTTTCTATAATTCTTTCAGGACGAGCTGAATATGAGATTTTATGAAATAAAAGGTCAGCAGACATACAGACGCCCAGGCTGACCTCATGCGGTTTTATGTTCTCCTATCTGACCAATGATCGATCCATCATTCCCCTGCGTAAGCTGCTATCAGATATGATGTGCAGCACTGACAGACAGGCCAAAGCCTGAGCTCACTGAGATCACCACTAGAATAAAAAATGGCCCTCAGGAAAAACTCCATTGCATCAAAGTTTTTGTAGACTTGGCTAATTGGACACAATTTCACTAGTATGGTTCTGTAATTTCATAATTCACTTTAATCTATTGTTTTCTTCCATTTCCTACGGTGAATCATTCATTCTGTTTAGTTTGTTTTAACTTTCAACTGCAATATTAATACATGCATTAAATCAAGTACAATTTCAGCCAAAAGCATTACTTACAAAGTTTTATAATGCAAAGCAAATTGCAATTAGTTACAGTTGGCATAGTTGATTCACTAATTAACACAATAATGTAATCCTTTTTCATCACTGATGAGATTGTAAGGTGCAGTATTATGCAACGAAAGAATAATTAGCAACTCAAAAGGTTATTCATCCTCTCACGGTATGATGGATGATATTGTCCCAAATCAACTTATTTTAAAAGCATAGAAACATGTTAATAATGTTATTTCACATTCCAGGCATTTTTTTCCCATTCCCACAAAAAATGCAACAAAGTGCCTATGAAAAGCCCTCACTGTCACTCAGAAACTTATTCCAGTATCTGCCTGCCTGCCTGCCAGCTGAAAATCTTTGCCAGAGTGTGTGTGTGTGTGTAGTCAACCTGCCCCTCCCCCTCCGAAGCATAGTCTAGTAGCCTACTGACTTTACAAGCGTGATTCTGAAATTAGGGAGAGAGATTTTTAATTAGAGAAGAATGTATTAACATTTTCAATGCTAGATAAGCAAACTATAGTTATCACATTTCACATTGAACATATTATCTCCAAAAAGTTATGACGTGCTTTTATTTGAATTCTGATGCCACTCTGCACACAATTTCAGTTCCAACCCCTGCTTGATATATGACATATTGTGGATGTGGATTTAAAATGTGACTTTTTTCCCCCAGTAGTTTAGTATGAATAATGTGACTAGAATCTACATGGATGTGTTGTGTTGATGGGTCAGGGATAGAGGGTGTAAGTGTGTTTGTGGTCATGTTTTAGGGATAGGGGTAAGAGATGACGCCTTTGAGAATTGCCCTGATTGATTGCAATCCATACTTCCACCTAGTTAATTCATCCATTACCACAGGGTAACAGAAAGAGACACCATCATCAAGAAGAGAGGAGAGGGATATCAGAAGAGAGGAGAGAGAGATGAGGAGAGGGAGATGAGAAGAGAAGAGAGGACAGGAGAGGGAGATGAGAAGAGAGGGAAATGGGAAGAGAGGAGAGGGAGAAGAGAGGAGAGGAGAGGGAGATGGGATGAGAGGAGAGGAGAGGGAGATGAGAAGAGAGGAGAGAGAGATGAGAAGAGAGGAGAGGGAAATGAGAAGAGAGGAGAGTGAGATAAGAAGAGAGGAGAGGGAGAAGAGAAGAGAGGAGCATGAGATAAGAAGAGAGGAGAGGGAGATGAGAAGAGAGGAGAGGGAGATCAGAGGAGAGGAGAGGGAGATGTGAAGAGAGGAGAGGGAGAAGAGAGGAGAGGGAGATGAGGAGAGGGAGGTCAGAGGAGAGGAGAGGGAGATGTGAAGAGAGGAGAGGGAGAAGAGAGGAGAGGAGAGGGAGATGGGAAGAGAGGAGAGGGAGAAGAGAGGAGAGGAGAGGGAGATCAGAGGAGAGGAGAGGGAGATGTGAAGAGAGGAGAGGGAGATCAGAGGAGAGGGAGAGGAGAGGGAGATGTGAAGAGAGGAGAGGGAGATCAGAGGAGAGGGAGATGAGGAGAGGGAGGTCAGAGGAGAGGAGAGGGAGATGTGAAGAGAGGAGAGGGAGAAGAGAGGAGAGGAGAGGGAGATGGGAAGAGAGGAGAGGGAGAAGAGAGGAGAGGAGAGGGAGATGGGAAGAGAGGAGAGGAGAGGAGAGGGAGATGAGAAGAGAGGAGAGGGAGATGAGGAGAGGGAGGTCAGAGGACAGGAGAGGGAGATGAGAAGAGAGGAGAGGGAGATGGGAAGAGAGGAGAGGGAGAAGAGAGGAGAGGGAGATGGGAAGAGAGGAGAGGAGAGGGAGATGAGAAGAGAGAGAGGGATATCAGAAGAGAGGAGGAGAGATGAGAAGAGAGGAGAGGGAGATGAGGAGAGTGAGAGGAGAGGGAGAAGAGAAGAGAGGAGCATGAGATAAGAAGAGAGGAGAGGAGATGAGGAGAGAGGGAAGAGAAGGGAGAAAAGAGAGATCAGAGGAGAGGAGAGGGAGATGTGAAGAGAGGAGAGGGAGATCAGAAGAGAGAGAGAGGGAAGAGAAGGGAGAAAAGAGAGATCAGAGGAGAGGGAGATAAGAGAGGAGAGGGAGATGAGAAGAGGGGAGAGGGAGATGAGGAGAGGGAGGTCAGAGGACAGGAGACGGAGATGAGAAGAGAGGAGAGGGAGATGGGAAGAGAGGAGAGGGAGAAGAGAGGAGAGGGAGATGGGAAGAGAGGAGAGGAGAGGGAGATGAGAAGAGAGGAGAGGGATATCAGAAGAGAGGAGCGAGAGATGAGAAGAGAGGAGAGGGAGATGAGGAGAGTGAGAGGAGAGGGAGAAGAGAAGAGAGGAGCATGAGATAAGAAGAGAGGAGAGGGAGATGAGGAGAGAGGGAAGAGAAGGGAGAAAAGAGAGATCAGAGGAGAGGAGAGGGAGATGTGAAGAGAGGAGAGGGAGATCAGAAGAGAGGAGAGAGGGAAGAGAAGGGAGAAAAGAGAGATCAGAGGAGAGGGAGATAAGAGAGGAGAGGGAGATGAGAAGAGGGGAGAGGGAGATGAGGAGAGGGAGAAGAGAGGGAGATGAGAAGAGAGTGAGATGAGAAGAGAGGAGAGAGGGAAGAGAAGGGAGATAAGAGAGGAGAGGGAGATAAGAGAGGAGAGGGAGATGAGAAGAGGGGAGAGGGAGATGAGGAGAGGGAGATGAGAAGAGAGGAGAGGGAGATGAGAAGAGAGTGAGATGAGAGAAGACCCACTGGGCACACACTAGTTGAATTAACATTGTTTCCGCATTATTTAAATGAAATTATGTTGAGCCAATGAACAGACATTGAATTTACTTCTGTGCCCAATGGGAGGAAAGAATGGACGAATGAGGAGAAAGGAGAGGTGATGACAGAAAAGGAAGTAGGAGAGAAGATGAGAGAGGACAGTGTGCTTGGGGTAGAGGGGGAAAATGGAGGTGAGGGAGTTCTTAGTGCCGGTCCAGCCACCACAGCTTATTGACCCAGAAGTGAAGTACTTAGAGGCAATCAACAAACTGCACTTGGTCACTCGCCATTACTGGGGATGCGCAAGGGGGTTAAATTACGCTGGAGGTGAAAATGAGGGGAGAGGATGGGGGAGGAGGAGGGAAGACAAAGCGTGGGATGATATTGGAGGTTTGGCAGTTCAGTGACAGGCATTGTGGGAGTGCCACAGAGGCCATGGAGCACTAGAGAAAAAGTGGAGAGAGCAGCCAGACACTGTAAATAAGGGCTAAATGAAGCCTCTCAGATGGGGGCTGGTGATCCATAGGTGAGAGGAGAGGATGTGAGGAGAGGAGGGAACAGGCCTCTAGTCAGGCCCTTGTCAGATAAACAATAAACACATTACAAAATGAAGTGGCTTCTGCTCGACACAGTCAGCAATTATGAGAGGCAGCTTTTGTTTGGTTTTGAAGATCTCTTTTTTTCGGGGGAGAAGTGGTTTGGCGCTTGGCTGTAATGGGAGGCGATTACCCCGCTTCACAGAGAGGGCAGCAGTGGTTCTGTAATGTAAATGCATGGACCTTTAAGCAAATCTCTCCAAACTAAGCACTCACTCTGACAAGGGAGTCAATAAGGCGAGCAGGCTGTGAGTTGTGGAAAGAAGTGTTCACAGCACTTCTGTTTTAACACGAATCAGCCTTCACAAACAAATCAGTTAACTACAGCACACAACAGAGTCCATGTCTGTCATCAGAAACACACTCCAACAAGGAGAAAGGTCGATATGTTTTTTTAGTTGTTGCTCAAATACTGCCTGATACTGGACTTAAGTGCTTCAAAATATATATTTGATGTATGCTTTAATATGCACTGGCAGCACCGAGAGCATGAGACAAATAATTAATAACGTTTATTCTCCCATTTTCTAAATCTCTTCTGACTTTCCAAAGACCAAGCAGCCATTGGGTCGTGCAAATTCCATGTCATGTCACAAAAAATACAAACTCCCCGAACCCGAGCTATTAATTTGGGACACCAACGATTACCTGGCCCTTTTAACTATATGCTAAATATATCCTGAATACTTTCTGATTACGTCTCTGCAGGCAGCCCATCTCCCAATGAAATAATTACAGAACGTGTTCTTCCCCTTCTGTCTTATTACCTGACAGATTGAACCAGTGATCAAAGAAAATATATTCCTCCTGAAAAGCTTCTCAACATATTCTATAGTCACTCCCCTCACACAGACAACTTGGTTGACAAACAAAGAGATAAAGGAGAATATATACAAATAAACAATTGTGTGTTTGTGTGAGCTTGCTGTATGACTGCCCTGATACAGACCTCCATCAAAGATAATGAACTATGACCACTTCACTTCAATTCTCTAGGTACACGCTGCCCTTAGACACAGATCTAGGAACATCTTACTGTAATACCCTTGTTAAAACCAGGTATAGAGTTCATTTGTCATAATTAATTGGTATTAGATTTAAAAGGTGATCGCTCCTGAATTGTAATGTCGTTAATGCATTTCTTTTGAATAAATATTTATTTCATGTACAAGTGAATAGCTTGGTTTACTTTTAAGTTGTAGTTTTGACCAATAAGGTAGCAGGTTAAGCTGTGGCCAATGGGACAGTTGACCTGGTTAACAGGAGGCCTGGGGAAAAAGTAGGGAGGGACGTTGAAAAAAGATGGAGAGACATTATCAGTGTTGGTGAAGAAAAACGATAAAAGGAGACAATAAAAATATAACAAAACCTATACCTACCGAGACCTGGAGAGAATTGCTTGTGAAAGATTAACAAGCTCATGTTACCATGGGATATTTGTTGCTGCTAAGGACTACTGTCTGCATTGATAGCTGTGGGTCTTGTGAGGACACCTGCACGGAACTGCTATACTTCGCCGAGGAAATATCTACGAGTAGTGAGTAACCACAACGGGACTTCATGTCTGTCGTCATTTTTTAGCTCCAACGTGCACCAACTGGTTTAAGGACGCTTGCAAGTCATTTGGACATGGGTTGTGCATGACTCATAGGGTTTATTATTTCTTCTTTTGATGTGGTACATTGAAGATGTGATAATATATATCATGAGCCGTATGTCTGTTGCATTGGTGGAGTCATTTACTGTCCCAGTTTCATTTAATTAATGGGAAAGCATATCTTTTTATAATAACAAAAATCTATAATCATTCCATCTGAAGTTAATACCCTAGTTTGTCATCACCCTAGATAGTTTACAATAGGGATTCTTCTTGGAGATGTCCTTCTCACCTGACATCCCATGCTGTTGAGATAGTATATGTAAGGTAATATTGTGAGAGTCAAATTCGAGCCTGGTGAGAGTAACCATTACCATCTCCGAATCATCATGCCAACCACTAGGTTAAAAAATACAAAACTAACCTAAGATCAGTGTCTTGGGGCAATTCCCTCCTACTCCTCCATTACTGTGCTTCTACATCTGCATTGCTTGCTCTTAAGGGTTTTTGGCTGGGTTTCTTTATAAGCTCTGTGTGACAACTGCTGATGTAAAAAGGGCTTTATAATTACAATTTGATTAAGTCAACAGTGAGTGTGAGTGATGGTGGGCCTATAGACCTTTTGCACAACGTAGCTACGCCCACTTCCGCTCAACTTCCTACCTGATACATAGCTTCCTGTCCCGATCGCGTCCTGTCAGCTTGATTGTAGCCATACTAGCCTCGAAGTTGCTTGTTTTATCATTATATCAGAATATTATTAGAATCATATTTCCATAGCGTTTTTTTATCATTCTTGTTGAAAATTCTGTTTATCCGTTCAGTTAGTGATTTTTGTGATTCGATTATTGTGTTCTTGAACTTTTTTTGTCTCTTAGCGCGTTAATAGCTAGCTAGCTAACTAGTAAGGTGGCTAGCAATTAGTCAACGCACACCTCCCAAACCAACCATGGCACTGTTTTACTCAAGGCACTTGCAAGGGCTGCCAAAGATAACAGTGACAGATTTACATCGTCTGGCCAAGACAAGTAGCAAAGCACCAACCTCCAAGTTGGAAAAGGATTCAAACTTTGTCTCCAGTTACCTTTTCAACTATGAAGGTAAGTATAGCCAAGTTGCATATCAGGCCAGACAAGGACCTTTACTGAAAGCTGTAATGTAGTTTAATTTAACAAAGTTTAGTGGTAGATTTTTGAATTCCTTTCTCTGCATGTTGAATGCAACTAAACAGCCTTTTTGGGATATAAAGAAGGATTTTATCCAACAAAACGTCTACATGTTATAGCTCGGACCCTTTGGATGACAAATCAGAGGAAAATGTACAAAAAGTAAGTATCACGACTTCCGCTGAAGTTGGTCCCTCTCCTTGTTCGGGTGGCGTTCGGCGGTTGATATCGCTGACCTTCTAGCCATCGCTGATCCTCTTTTCATTTTCCATTGGTTTTGTCTTGTCTTGTATCACACCTGGTTCCAATCCCATTCATTATATGTTGTGTATTTAACCCTCTGCTCCCCCTCATTGTCCTTGTCGGTGATTGTTTGTTTGTAAACTTTGTGCAAGATATGTTCGGGTGTGCGATGGAATTTTTATGATTATTTATTTGAATTGTGTGCCCTCCAGTTTCACCGGAAGTTTTCCCGCTAGCGGGACACCGATCCCAGAGTTAAGACATACCTTTTACAGTAGCTAGCTAACATTATGATTGCTCATTCTTTTTATTCCAAACAGTTTCGAACAGGGACAAAGTGACAGGAGAGGTCAGCATAAGGGCTTGCTGCTACAGGTCCATGAAGAAAACTGAGAAACCACACAGTTTGAGTGTAGGGTGAAAAGTCAGCTGTTTGTGACACACTACATGCCAGTTACACAGTCAGAGATGAAGCCTAGTCTTAGACTAAGAAGTTCCTGTCAATGGAGATCTGCATTAAGAGGCATTGCTTAGTCTAGGACTTAACCCATGTCTATGAAACCGTTCTTAGTGTAGTTATTGTTCAGTTGTCTTCCTTGCTGTTTATTTGAGCTCTGTTATGTTGGACACATTAGATTCAACTGGATCAAGGGCATGTACCCATAATAGAAAAGCTGAAACCCGTATTGCTGTATTGAATTTAGTGGCTGTTACATGTTGCGCCAGTCAGTTATTTTTGCTGGTCGTGACACATGTTGAGTGATTTTATAGTCTAATCATTTTCTTTTTATATCCCATCGTAGGTTGTACTGAAGCCCTCTGAGCCAGTAACAATGACACAACATCACTGTCCATGTGTTGCTGGCACTGCATTATGCAACCACATAGTTGCATTACTATTCCAGTCTGCACACTATTCCCAGATGGAAACACCAGTCATCCCACCTGTGCACAGCTGCACAGAGGCCGAGCAGCAGTGGCTTAAGCCAAGGACTATGGTATGTTTTAATAGCTATACCACATATCAACATCATATGGTTATAATCACATCATAATGCATAAGAAATGATTTAAGGAAAACTTAAATCGTCTCATGATCAGATTTAGAATAGTGCCCTTGTACTGTCTTTTTACAGGGTCTGAAACTTGGACCCATAGTCAAAATGACCATCACCAAGCCCACCATAAAGCACATGGCAGAAGGAGGGATTATGTGAATATTCCCTAATAGCCAGTTATAGTAGGTAGTAGCTGGTCATATCCTATTACACTTTGATTATATCAAATTATTTAATTTCAGGTGGTTTCAAGTACATTGTTAAGATTGGCTAACCACAGCGGCTGCTTTGCAAAAGAGAATGCACATTCTCAAGCCAAACCAATGAGTCTCCACGGCAACCCAAGGCCTTATATGATGAGCCAGTAACAGAGTCTAATGTTGCCCAATGCCAGACGGCCAAACAATAATTGACAGAGCTCAGCTCATTGCGGCACTGAAAACTCAATTCCAAACAATAGCCGGTGGCAGAGACAATGTCAGCATCAAAGAAAGAGAGAGTCCTGGGGACAGGTTGTATTACAAGCAGAAGGAGATGCTCAGCTTTACTGGCCGCCAGCACTGACATTAGAAACCCTTAACGCGAAACAGTAAGAGAGAGAGAGAGAAATAAAGGCAGAGAGAAAGAAAGAGGAAGAGAGAGAGAGAGAGAGAGAGAGAGAGAGAGGAGACAGGGAGAGATGAAGAGTTAATGAGAGAGACATGATACACTCAGTAAGGTTGCTCATGTGAGAGAAGTCTCCCCTTTCAAACGAGAGTTGTGAGCTGCACACTTTACAACATCTGAACAACACCAACAGCTCTGCTGTATGTGCTTATGGTGTCTGAGATTACCATGTCCATGAGAAGACATTTCTGCCAATAGTAGAGCCAAAAACACGAGCTGAATTACTGTCTTTGTTCACAAACTACTGCCTGTGCACACACACTTGCATTTCTGAAACGTCTACCAGGGAGGGAATCTACCAGGGAGGGAATCTACCTGGTAACAGTATACTATAACCGTGCTTCTACACCTGCATTGCTTGCTGTTTGGGGTTTTAGGCTGGGTTTTAGTAGAAGGGTTTTACAGTACCGAAAACGTTCAATGATTTTATTTTAACATTGAAAAATGCTTTCCGTAAGTACTGCAGTATGGGTCTGGTTTCATTGAGTGCACAACTACCATATCTCTAAAGTGAAACCCTCTGCACCTCTGGTCTGTCAGCACATTAGCTATATTAAGCAACATAATGAAGCATTAGATCAGCATTAATCAGCATATGGGGAAATGGATGGGACTAGAATCGCTGACTAATCTCTCTCTCTCTCTCTCTCTCTCTCTCTCTCTCTCTCTCTCTCTCTCTCTCTCTCTCTCTCTCTCTCTCTCTCTCTCTCTCTCTCTCATTAGTGGCCCCTAGCGCTGTAACTTTTATAAATGCTCAGCCCTCAGACTGATGAATCATGCCTGTCACTGTCACTCCTTCTGGGAGAAAGCTTATCCACACACACGTCATCTACTGGAGGAGCGGGAAGCATTGATTATTGGAGTATATAACTTAGTAAATGCTAATGAGCTTAGTTCAACTGTCACACTCCATCAAACCCAGTGTTTGTATACAAAGTAAATGTAACAAACACTGTATAGCCTCAGAACATGGTTCAGATCTTGGATGGTCAGTCCTACATAGCTGTCTATGAATTTGAGAGTGGTTACATTTGTCCAGCCCAATCCCTCAGCTCTTTACCGAAACACTTTGTTATTGTTTCAACTGCCACTTTAAAGAAATCAACACAAGGCAAGGCAGAGGCTGGCACCGATCCAGAGGACATGCAGAATGGAGGATGCAGCCTTGGACAGCAAAGGGTATCTTTTACAGGAACAATAAAGAGCATTTAACACAGAAAGCTTCTGAAAGGTGATGCTCTCATCATTCCAATCACTCCACTCTGATATAGCAGTGATCATCTAATGTGACAGAAGAACAGTCCTAACCCTTTCAGTGGTTAACAGACCACTAAATCCCAATAGCTCTCCTCTCTCCGTCCCTTTCCCCCTCCCCTCTCCTTTCTCCTGTCATCTCCTTTCTCTCTCCCCAATCTCTTTCTCCACTCCCATTCTCCCTCTTTCTGTCCACTCCCTCCCTCTTACTCCCTCCCTCTTACTCCCCTCTCTACTCCACTGTAAGTGGCTCCCTACTGGCCATCTCAGAAAGTAAACAAACAGCAAACAAACAGCAATGGAGAACCAGAACTGATCTGTCCTCCAAGAGGCATGCAGGCACCACACTCAATCTTCTGTGCTGTATAATCAAGCCTCAGAACAGAATAACAGAACGCGGGGCCGGGGGCCGAGGGCGTGGGCCCCGGCTTTATCTGAAAAGCCAGCATGTTTAAATAGACTAGTGTGAACAATTTGTACAATCGGGGGGCAGAAAGGGGGACACTTTTCACATGCAGAGGATGGCTCTCTCCCTCTGTGAGCCCTTATTCAGACGGGAGCCTATTTTCTCAATTCATCTAGGAAGCTGTAATTATCTCATGCATATAATTGAGCTCCTTTTTGGACTTTCTCTCTCCCTATCACTCTCTATTGTCTGCGATCATACAACTTCGCTCTTCTGTAACAACATAATATACAGCTTATCCCTTGTGTCTCACAGCTTTACCTTTTGTTTATTGGCTTACAGCCAATGTCTACGAAATATCCCTTGATGTTTTACGATGTTTGTTGTTAGTGTTACCTTTGAAAATATTAAATACCTTTGCATTTCATGCCAATAAGTCACTGTTGAATTGACATGATTGTGGCAGCTGCTCTGCCAGACTGGCCAGAATATATCAGCAACAAGGAGAGAAAGAGAATGTGCAGAGCGAGGAGGACCATGGCCTCAAAACTGTCACCATGGCTGATCAGGCAAAGAGCTTTATAGGCATGGCTGCTCCGTCCTCCCTGACTATATACACAGAGCTATACTTGCATGTCTGCAAGTTGCTTTCACATGATCATTCGACATCAACAATAGCCTATTCAGCTCCCACAATTCAGTTCCCACAGTTCTCTGTCTTTTCTCAAACATGTGGTGGGACAGTGCAACACAAAATGTTGAAATAAAACGTAATGAAAAATATTTACTCGCATTTGTTGTGCAAATGTTTATATTGATAAAAGGTTGTCAGTAAATATCAACAGATCAAAAAGGCCTCTCCCTCTCCTTCTCCTCCCTTCACGTGTCCATGGCTACAGATTGTTCCCTGTCTAACAATTTGACTCAGGGGGGCAGAGAAATAGACATCATATTATCAGTCTCTGATGCAGATTTAAACACCCCGAGGCAAACCCCTAGGCAATGGGAAAGTCACTATGATAGATGTGACCTTTTGTAATGCTTATGTCTTTTTAGATAGAGGAATATAAAATGAGTGTCATGCAGCTGTTTGGTTATTCTGCCATTGATGAAAGGTAAGATATAGGTACGCTACCGATCAAAAGTTTTAGAACACCTACTCATTCAAGGGTTTCTTTATTTTAGCTATTTTCTACATTGTAGAATAATAGTGAAGACATCAAAACTATGAAATAACACATGGAATCACAAAAAAGTGTTACAAAAATCTAACTAAATTTTCTATTTGAGATTCTTCAAATAGCCACCCTTTGCCTGGATGACAGCTTTGCACACTCTTGGCATTCTCTCAACCAGCGTCATGAGGTAGTCACCTGGAATGCATTTCAATTAACAGGTGTGACTTCTTAAAGTTCATTTGTGGAATTTCTTTCCTTATTAATGCCTTTGAGCCAATCAGTGATGTGACAAAGTAGGGGGGGTATACAGAAGATTTGGTAAAAGAGTCCATATTATGGCAAGAACAGCTCAAATAAGCAAAGAGAAACAAAAGTATATCATTACTTTAAGACATTATGGTCAGTCAATACGGAACATTTCAAGAACTTATAAAGTTTCTTCAAGTGCAGTCGCAAAAACCACCAAGCACTATGATGAAACTGGCTCATGTGAGGATCACCACAGGAAAGGAAGACTCAGATATACCTCTGCTGCAGAGCATAACTTCATTAGAGTTACCAGCCTCAGAAATTGAAGCCCAAATAAATGCTTCACAGAGTTCAAGTAACAGACACACCTCAACATCAACTGTTCAGAGGAGACTGCGTGAATCAGACCGTCATGGTCGAAATGCTGCAAAGAAACCACTACTAAAGGACACCAATAAGAAGAAGAGACTTGCTTGGGCCAAGAAACACGAACAAACATCAGACCGGTGGAAATTTGTCCTTTTTATAAATTAGAGGTTTTTGGTTCCAACCGCCATGTCTTTGTGAGACGTGGTTTGGGTGAATGGGTGATCTCTGCATGTGTATTTCCCACCATAAAGCATGGAAGAGGTGGTGTTATGGTGTAGGGCTGCTTTGCTGGTGACACTGTCTGTGATTTATTTTGAATTCAAGGCACACTTAAGAAGGAGAGTGATGGAGTGCTGCATCAGATGACCTGGCCTCCACAATACCCCATCCTCAACCAAATTGAGATGGTTTGAGACATGATGGACCGCAGAGTGAAGGAAAAGCAGCCAACAAGTGCTCAGCATATGTGGGAACTCCTTCAAGACTGTTGGAAAAGCATTCCAGGTGAAGCTGGTTGAGAGAGTGTGCAAAGCTGTCATCAAGGCAAAGGGTGGCTATTTTGGTTACTACATGATTCCATATGTGTTGTTTCATAGTTTGATGTCTTCACTATTATTCTACAATGAAGAAAATAGTAAAAATAAAGAACAACCCTTGAATGAGTAGGTGTTCTAAAACTTTGGACCGGTAGTGTATGTGCTACAGATCATGTGCTGAGGTTCAAGTGAGAAATGTATAGTAGGGAAAGCACCAAATAGACACAATTATCACATTGCTATTGTTATAGCACTGCCAGTTTGATCGTTTAATTTCTCAACATGACTCCTGCTCGTTTTCTTGTGATAGCTTTGTTTTCATTTGCATGCAAAATCCTTCTGTTTGTTTGGTAATATTGTTTGTAAAGCACTGTGTTTCTTCGATGTGGTGAATGTGACTCAACATCACACATATAACATCACATGTTACTGTAAACGTGAAAAGGATCCAAGACATCCTATAAATGTTTCTCCTTTCTCACACTAAAGACAAAGCCTCTGATCTATAAACACATTATTAACATGATATTGATTCAAAGAGAAAACATGTCAAACAAACTCTAAAGACACTGAGAAGAGAGAACAGCACAGAGCCAATAAAGACGTCATCTTACTGAGTTCTGAAATACATCACAAACACTCTCTATATTTCCTCCAGTCACATATGAACATGTTCATGGAGCGTCAAATGAAAGGTGATATCCTGTTGAAGTGTCAGCCCCAGCATTAACATTCCGCTCATGTGAGTTCCTGCCTGTTCCTGACAGCTGCATCCCTATTGGTAGAGAAGCAGATCCCTGTCTAAATAGTGGACTGTACTAATATGAGCAGCATATGGAAACCTCGCTACTTCCTGTACTGTTCTCGCTGCAGTCATCCTGTCCATATGTTCTGCCTTCCTTTAATTCCATGATCGAGGCTATCAGTCATTCATCCTGTAAAGATCTGAAAGGGCTACGGACACAGAAGCAGGAGAGCTTGCCAGAAATGTTTGGTACCATCCACGGTCCTATTCATCAGTTCCTCCTCATCTTTCCCAATCCAAACAGTCATCCATTCACCCTCAGTAGAGAATGGACTTTGGACACCAAAGATGATATGGTACATTTAGTATGCATTTCAGTTCACATCCCTGACACTCATGTCATATACCGCAGACACTAGTTGAAGACTGTTGCACATGCTGCTCAGAACCAAAACGCCCCCCTACTCCTCCCCTGCCTCCATGCCAGACATGACAATGGCATTGTCTCTTCTGTCTCATGCTGCTTGTCTCCAGGCCTTTGTTCACCTGACTGCTCTCTTCACGCCCCCCTCCCCCCCCTGTGAGTCTGACGATATATGAATCACACATAATGGGAAGTAAATGGCATCTGTCTCCTGGTGCTCCACGCCTCCTAACGCATGTAAAGTAGAGCCCATCTCACCCTGTCATGACTCATGTTTGTTGAGAAGAGAAATGTTAGACTGGTGGTGATGATATGAGAGTGAGTCTAGAGGAAAAGTGGGAGGGAAGGTGAGACTACATCTCCATTCCCTTCACGTAGCTCTCTTATTCGATCCCATTATATTGCTGGTAGGTTATGGGTAACGGAAACCCAGGTTTTCTAATGTCTCTCTGTCCACCTTTGAGTATTCTGAGAAAATTCCTTTCTTTCATAACACTCCAGGAAAAGTCTAGAACTGGTTTCAGAAGACGAGGGGAACGTTCCTTGAATGTCAAATGAGGAGAGGAGAGAGGGAGAAGAAGAGGGGAGGATGAGATTAGGGAAGAAGAGAGGAGAGGGCTGAAGGAAGGCGTTCCACTGGGACTAGCCTGTCCTCTTTGTCGTTCAACCCAACAGGGCCAAGAAGCTCTGAGGCTAATGCCTCAAATGTCAGAGAATGAAAAGCAAAACAATTCTCCCAGGTCTTCACACCAAGCCTGAAACACAATATAACCCAAAGGAACTGGGGAATCAACTTACTTTTGGTTTGCCATTACAAACTCACTCATTATTCTCAATTTCTGTGTAAAGCAGAGGAGTAAATGAGCAAACTCAATGCCAATTAATGACTAAGCTAACCATGAATGCTTGCCTGATAAAGCAGAGGCATATATTGCTCATTCCTACTCATTTTTCATAAAACCTCTAGGCAGCAAATGATGCACAGTAGAAAGTGCTTGACCTTATTATCCAATTGTAGATGTGGACACATAGCTGCTAGCAATGTGAATGTTGGCTCTTTACTGTGCTGAGGCGTAAAGTTATAGGATTTTAATTTGAGCCTGTTCTCTACAGCAGGAAAATAATCCTGCAGCAACAGGAAATGTGAATTATTATTTTGATTATAGTGAATATACATTTTTTAGGGGAAATTCTAGTCTGAAATGGATGCCTTTTCGAACCTCAAATATACTACAAGTTTCAAATGTCCTGCATTGAAGGAATGTTCTCCTGCAACAAGGTGGTCTAATTAAGATCCTAGGTCTATAGGCTATGTAACTCCCCCCACACCGCCAGAGAGAGAATAATTAGACAAATATGCATCGATGCTTACAAGAAAATGACTTTACTCACTGCAGGGGCTCCAGTCTGAACTGTACTACAATAGAACTTCAATACAAACTCCACACTAATGATTTAATTGAGTTTAAATTCCTAATTGGTGCCTCTGCTGAAGGCAATTAAATAAATGACTCTTGAAATACAAAGGGTTTTTGGAGTAAAACAGGGCTGTAGAGTTTATGGTATCTGTTCTAAAGACAGGATATATCGTTGCGAGGTTCCTCTAGTCGCAATATGTTCTGGAGCAACATGATTGAGCGAAGAAGAATCCGGAACCGAATTGATTGCCTTCGTCCTTCATTTGTTTACCTGTTGGCGTGGCAGACTTGCTCGGCTGAGCTGGCTGGCGTTCTCTTAAAGCAGACAGGCCTGTTTCTCTTCTCTTATCAGCTTACCTCACTGATTTCTTTCTTTCTTTATCCATTTGTACACATTTGAAGTTATGGATGAATTCTCTTTCAAGACCCCATTGCGAAGGCTGTGCGTGCCGATATGTTTGAAGTATCACAGAGGAAGATGATTAAGGATGTATAAGACTTGTTTCTTTATTTATTTATTTTTTATGTAGCCAACTCAACAGTCTGGTTTCACTCTAATCAAAAGAATCCCGGAGGAAAAGTAACGCGGTACGAACGGGATTTATCCCTAATAGCATGAGAAGCAGATAGAGAAAGGATGGAAGGCTAAGTATGGCTCAGAATTGTGCAGGTCTTAGTCGTGTTTTTGAAGGAGGGCCCAATTCCCTACATTATGAAACACACAGACTCAAGCCTGGCTGCTTGATTGGGGAAAAGAGCTAGTGTCATAGCCGTGCCATGCCCCTAACCCATCCAGAACTATATCTTCCATTTATGACAAAATGCATTTATGTATGAAGCACTATGCTGACCTGACGTGACAAGCACGCACACAAACACCCACTCAGAGCTACTGTACATGCTCAAAATTCTTAATTCTCAAACATATAAATATTATATATACACAAACATACTCATACAAACACCCACACAGACATAACCTTGTGCTCACTATCTAACCTGCATAGTTACATGCTCAAACATTCATCCACACAAACAAACTCATTTTCACACAAACATAACAACCTTTTCTTGCCACTGTGCACTTCTGAAGATCACAAATGAGCTTTGAGGTGGAATAGTGCATAATATAGGGGTAGGATGGGTTTATTTCTGTTAAACCAGAGATCTTTCATGACAATCTAACATGGTGTGTATGTGAGAGAGAGAGAGAGAAAGAGAGAGAGAGAGAGAGATCTCTCTGCATGGTTACTATAGGAATAATAGAGGATCTTCATCCATTGATTTAAACCTCTAGAGAATCTATAATCTGAAAACACAGCCTGGCAGTGCACAGGCGTAGTGTGATATAGAGATATGAATGAAAGCTCAATCTGCTGATGGCCTACTGATCTATGTGCCAATAGTGCTTCATACTGTAGAGCACAGGTGGGCTCCACTCAGAAAGATGGGCGAGTCAGTGAGGGGCAGATGTAAATGAAGCATTGTTAATTGAGGAGTGTTGTCCCATTTACCCAGCTAGAGCCCATTAGAGGTTAGCAGCAGCAGTCTGGAGCTGCCTCTCACAGCAGGAGCCCAATACCAAACAACTATTAGACTAGACCTAATTGCATTCATCTTCTCCTAACACATTTTGGGTTACTCATTTATTTCAAAACTCATTATTTTGGCCCCAGATGTATATTTTTGATCATTTCTCAAATGTGGTTTATTTATTCAATCTGTCCCATTTTTCCTGATTTCATGAGTGATCCTAATCAATCTATTGGCCTACCATTGTTTACTGCTTCATTATGGACATTTTAACCATAACATAACATCAAATTCTGCCTACAGTAATTGGACAAATATAGTATATTTATTAAAATCCAAGTTTCTCTGTAGACATACCAAATCAGAGGGTGGAAGAGGGAGACCAGATGTCACCTGCAGATAGAGCCTCCCGTGTAGGCCTACTCGCATAAGAGTACACAGTAACTGTTCAATACATACTGTAGAATTAGGAATCAGATCTCATATATGCATTGGTAGCTTGAAGGTGTAACCCTACATTCAAGATAAAAACGTGTTTCTTTCCATCTTTATAAATAGTCAAACTATCATTTCCCCCTTTCTCTCACATCCAGTTGTGTGCATTGATGCATACATTTGTGGCAGAAGTGAGTTCCTTTAGTATGGTAGCATATTGCTTCCACTCAGAAAAATATATTTGTTATATCATTATTACGAGATACGATCATGTTATTACAGGCCTCCCGAGTGGCGCAGCAGTCTAAGGCACTACGTCACAATGTTGCAGTGTCGTTACAGCCTGGGGTTCCATCATTACCATAGCAATGAGACAAGATCGCAATTGGGGAGAAAAAGGGGGTTAAATATTTTTTTGTAAAGGTCACGTTATTACAAAGTAATTCAATAACTCATAATGAGGTAATCCATTATCTCGTTATTACGAGAAAGATCACGTGATAATGAGAAAGTCATCGTTATTATGAAATTATCCGGTTGCTCGTTATGAGAAATACTCTTTAATGGCATCAGACAAAGGCTCTGCATCTATAATTGTGCTCCTAAACCTTACTGTCGCTTTCGACACCATCAATCACCACATTCTTTGGGAGAGATTGGAAACCATAATTGGCCTATGTGGACAAGTTCTTGCCTGGGTTGGATCTTATCTGTCAGAAAGATAGTCTCTGTGGATGGTTTATCCTCTGACAAATCAAATGGTAAGTTTTGGTGTTTCTCAAGGTTCCATTCTCGGACCACTATTGTTTTCACCATATATTCTACCTCCTGGTGATATCATTGGGAAACACAATGTCAACTTTCACAGCCGCACCAATGTGTCACCGTTCAACTTACAGGCTCCCAGTCCACCGCAAGGACTACAAGGACTCGCTAGCGCATGAGCTATGGAACAACCCCTGGCCAAACCCTTCGGTAACCTGGACAATGCTGGGCTAATTGTGTGCCGCCCTATGGGGCTCCCGGCCAAGTCAGAATGTTCTCTCTGCTACCGCATGGTAAGCGGTACTGTTGCACTAAGTCTGGGACCAAAAAGCACCTGAACAGCTTCTACCCCGAAGCCATAATACTACTGAACAGTTAATCAAATGGCTACCAGGACTATTTACACAGCCATGTTACGCGTGATAAAGGCTAGTATTCAACGTCCATCTGTGTCTGAGGACATTGATAGATAACGTAGAATCCGGCCAGTAGGGCAACAGTGAGCGCTGTTACCTTCAAATAGGTTTCGGTTTTGCTACGGCTTTGTGGACAGGGATGGCAGATGGGCGTAAGCATCTGCCTATAATAACACAGGGCAAGACCCAGATGCAGACACAGGAGGCAGATGGTTCGAGTCTCTGATATTTATTGAAATACAAGAGACAGGCAATGAGCAGGTCAGGGACCGGCAGAAGTGTATTAACCAGGTCAGAGTCCAAAAGGTACAGTGGGGGCAGGTGGGCTCAGTGTCTGGGCAGAATGGGCTAGAAAAACAGAGACTAGGAAAACAAGAGCACGGAAAAACATACTGGTAAGCTTGACAAGACGATCTGGCAACAGACAGAGAACACAGGTATAAATACACTGGGGATAATGGGTAAGATGGCGAACATGGAGAGGGTGGTGGAGACCACCACAGACGAATGAAACAGATTAGGGTCTGTCTGATTCCAAAGGTTACAAGTTCAAAGAATCTGCCTCTGATTCCAAAGGTTCGTTTCCAGCGATAGAAAGTTTAGATTTTTGTTTTAAGCCTATCCCAAATGTTATCCATTGAGTTACTGCCTAAACTTAACCATAACCTTAAAAATGTGTAGTTAATACCTAAACTCTTCGAAATTTGATGTTTGAAAAACATGGATGAATGTCTAATCCGGACGTGAGACTGAGAGCCAGTTTATTTAAATTGACCTCCTTTATTACTCATTTCTTTATCTTAATTGTTTTGCACTGACACCCTCCCACTGACTCTATGCACACTCAGACTCTACCCACACATACTACACTGTCAATTCAACACACAGACACTCTTCATATATCAAAATCAAATTGTATTTGTCACATACACATGGTTAGCAGATGTTAATGCGAGTGTAGCAAAATGCTTGTGCTTCTTGTTCCGACAATGCAGTAATAACCCATGAGTAATCCAACCTAACAATTTCACAACAACTACCTTATACACTCAAGTGTAAAGGGATGAAGAATATGTACATAAAGATATATGAATGAGTGATGGTACAGAACGGCATAGGCAATATGCAGTAAATGGTATCGAGTAAGTATATACAGTGGGGCAAAAAAGTATTTAGTCAGTCACCAATTGTGCAAGTTCTCCCACTTAAAAAGATGAGGCGTGTAATTTATCATCATAGGTACACTTCAACTATGACAGACAAAATGAGAAAAAAAAATACAGAAAATCACATTGTAGGACTTTTAATGAATTTGCAAATTATGGTGGAAAATAAGTATTTGGTCACCTACAAACAAGATTTCTGGCTCTCACAGACCTATAACTTCTTTAAGAGGCTCCTCGGTCCTTCACTCGTTACCTGTATTAATGGCACCTGTTTGAACTTGTTATCAGTATAAAAATCACCTGTCCACAACCTCAAACAGTCACACTCCAAACTCCACTATGTACATATGAGATGAGTAATGTAGGGTATGTAAACATATTAAGTGGCATTGTTTAAAGTGGCTAGTGATACATGTATTACAAGATGCAGTAGATGGCAAGATGCAGTAGATGGTATAGAGTACAGTATATACATATGAGAGGAGTAACGTAGGGTATGTAGGGTAATGTAGTGGCATTGTTTAAAGTGGCTGGTGATACATTTTTTACATATTTTTTTCCATTATTAAAGTGTCTGGAGTTGAGTCAGTATGTTGGCAGCAGCCACTCAATGTTAGTGGTGGCTGTTTAACAGTCTGATGGCCTTGAGATAGAAGCTGTTTTTCAGTCTCTCGGTCCCTGCTTTGATGCACCTGTACTGACCTCGCCTTCTGGATGATAGCGGGGTGAACAGGCAGTGGCTCGGGTGGTTGTTGTCCTTGATGATCTTTATGGCCTTCCTGTGACGTCGGGTGGTGTAGGTGTCCTGGATGAACAGGGAGTACAGGAGAGGGCTCAGAACGCACCCTTGTGGGGCCCCAGTGTTGAGGATCAGTGGGGTGGAGATGTACTTACCTACCATCACCACCTGGGGGCGGCCCGTCAGGAAGTCCAGTACCCAGTTGCACAGGGCGGGGTCGAGACCCAGGGTCTCGAGCTTGATGACGAGTTGAGGGTACTATGGTGTTAAATGCTGAGCTGTAGTTGAACAACATTCTCACATAGGTATTCCTCTTGTCCAGATGGGTTAGGGTAGTGTGCAGTGTGGCTGCGATTGCGTCGTCTGTGGACCCATTGGGGCGGTAAGCAAATTGGAGTGGGTCTAGGATGCCAGGTAGGGTGGAGGTGATATGGTCCTTGACTGGTCTCTCTGCTACAGCTCCTCTGTTAATTATACATCCTGATTGCCTAGTCACTTTTACCCCTACTGTCACATTCGTCATAACGAGGAGACCAAGGCGCAGCGTGATAAGAATACACTCTTCTTTTAATTAAACAAAGAACACTTAACAAAATAACAAACCGCTACACTAACAAGTGCCAACAGGCAACTTCACATAGACAATAACCCACAAGACCAAAATGGAAAATGGCAACCTAAATAGGATCCCCAATCAGAGACAACAATAAACAGCTGTCTCTGATTGGGAACCAATTCAGGCCACCATAGACCTACATATACCTAGACATACTAAAACCCCATAGATATACAAAAACCCTAGACAAGACAAAAACACCTAGACAATTCAACAACTAAACCAACCACCCTTGTCACACCCTGACCTAACCAAAATAATAAAGAAAACAAAGATAACTAAGGTCAGGGCGTGACACTTACCCACATGTACATACAGTATTACCTCAACTACCTCATATCCCTGCACATTGACTCGGTACTGTAGTCCTTGTATTTAGCCTCGTTCTATTTTTATTGTGTTATAATTTCCTTTTTATTTAGCTAATATTTGTCTTATTTTTTAAACTCTGCATTGTTCGGAATGGGCTCATAATTAAGCATTTCACTGTAAAGTCTACACCTGTTGTATTCGGCACATGTGACCAATAAAGTGTGATTTGATTTAAACCTGTTTCAGAGAAATCAGATTGTAAACCTCAGTCACAGAAGCAATGAAATAAGAGGTAGACATCCACTTTCTCCTGGTAATCTCATTCACTACCATCTGATGTGCAGATGAGCATCAGTCTGGAGCTGCCTCTCACAGGGGGAGCCCAAAAGCAAACAAGTATTGCATTCATCTTCTCCTAACACATTTTGACTTACTCAATTATTTCAAAAGTCATTATTTCGGCACCAGATGTATATTTTTGATCATTTCTCAAATGCGGTTTATTTATTAAATCCGTCCCATTTTCATGAACGTGTTCCTTTTAAATCTATAGGCCTATCATTGTTTAGTGTTTCAATACGGACATTTTCACCAGCACCAATAGCATAACATTCCACCTACAGTATTTGGAAAAATATAGGATATTTTTTTCAAATCCAGGTTTCTCTGGAGACATACCTGTATCAGTGATTTTGACCAAATGCCACCTGCGGATTGAGCCTCCCATGTAGGCCTACTCGCATAAACAGTAACTGTTCTGTACACAGTATTAGGAATTAGAACTCTATGCATTGGTAGCTCAAGGGTGTCAAAAGATACAAATAATGGCAACCTGCTAATTAAAAGTAATAACGTTACTGCTGTAAGGGTTTTCCTCCTCTTCGTCTGAAGAGGAGGAAATGGCCACCCCTCTCTCACCATGGCCACCCCTCTCAATGACCCCACTGGACAGAGGGGCAGCTCGGGACAGAGGGGCCCTGGCTCAATGCTTCGTCTGAAGAGGAGGTGTAGCAAGGATCGGACCAAGATGCGGCGTGGTAAGTGTCCATGGTTGTTTATTTAAAAACATGAACTGAACACTCAATGAATACAAAACAATAAACGTGAACAAAACCGAAACAGTACCGTGTGGCGAACAAACACAGACACGGAAACAATCACCCACAAACACACAGTGAAACCCAGGCTACCTAAGTATGATTCTCAATCAGAGACAACTAATGACACCTGCCTCTGATTGAGAACCATACTAGGCCGAAACATAGAAATTCCCAAAACCTAGAAAAACAAACATAGACAACCCACCCAACTCACGCCCTGACCAAACTAAATAAATACAAAACAAAGGAAATTAAGGTCAGAACGTGACAGTACCCCCCCCCAAAGGTGCGGACTCCGGCCGCAAAACCTTGACCTATAGGGGAGGGTCTGGGTGGGCGTCTGTCCGCGGTGGCGGTTCTGGCGCGGGACGCGGACCCCACTTCAACATTGTCTTAGTCCGCCTTATTGTCCGCCTCCGTGGCTTTCTCACCATGGCCACCCCTCTCAATGACCCCACTGGACAGAGGGGCAGCTCGGGACAGAGGGGCAGAAGCTCTGGACAGAGGGGCAGGAGCTCGGGACAGAGGGGCAGGAGCTCGGGACAGAGGGGCAGGAGCTCGGGACAGAGGGGCAGGAGCTCGGGACAGAGGGGCAGGAGCTCGGGACAGAGGGGCAGGAGCTCGGGACAGAGGGGCAGGAGCTCGGGACAGAGGGGCAGGGGCTCGGGACAGAGGGGCAGGGGCTCGGGACCTCTGGGCAGGGGCTCTGGCGCCTCTGGGCTGAGGGGCTCTGGCGCCTCTGGGCTGAGGGGCTCTGGCGCCTCTGGGCTGAGGGGCTCTGGCGCGGCTCTGGGCAGGCGGGAGGCTCCGGCAGCGGCGCCGGACAGGCGGGAGGCTCCGGCAGCGGCGCCGGACAGGCGGGAGCTGCGGCAGCGGCGCCGGACAGGCGGGACGCTCCGGCAGCGGCGCCGACAGGCGGGGACGCTCCGGCAGCGGCGCCGGACAGGCGGGAGACTGCGGCAGCGGCGCCGGACAGGCGGGAGGCTCCGGCAGCGGCGCCGGACAGGCGGGACGCTCCGGCAGCGGCGCCGGACAGGCGGGACGCTCCGGCAGCGGCGCCGGACAGGCGGGACCACCTGCAGGGAGGAGACAGAGAGACAGCCTGGTGCGTGGGGCTGCCACAGGAACCACCAGGCTGGGGAGACCTTCAGGAGGCTTGGTGTTAGGAGGAGCCTGAAGGACCGGGCTGTGGGGGAGCACTGGAGCTCTGGTGCGCAACCTTGGCACCACTTCCCCAGGCTGGACAACTACTCTAGCCCGGACCCTCCAGAGTGCAGGCACAGGTTGAACCGGGCTGTGGGTAAGCACGGGAGATCTAGTGCTTACTACACGCACCTCTCCCTTTGGCTCCACTCCCACATTTGCCCGGCACGAGCGGAGCGCAGGCAGAGGACGCACTGCACCCTCCCAGCGCCCCGGAGACACAGCACGCAGAGCCGGCGCAGGATAACCTGGACCAAAACTGCGTACCGGCGACCAGACCCGCTGAGCAGGCACCATACGCCCTGGCTCAATGCCCACACTCGCATAGCGCACCGGGCTATGGGCACGCACTGGCGACACCGTGCGCTTAACCGCATAACACGGTGCCTGACCAGTAATGCGCTGCTTATCATAAGCACGAGGAGTGAGCTCAGGTCTGCTACCTGGCTTAGTACCACACCTCGTGTGCCTCCCCCCCAAAAATAATTTGGGGCTGCCTCTCGTACCTGTCGCACTGCCGTGCTGGCTTCGCCAACCTCATTCTCCTGTAGCCTTCCGCGCACTGCTCCATCGAATCCCAGGCGGGCTCCGGCACTCTCCCTGGGTCGACCGCCCACCTGTCTATCTCCTCCCAAGTCGTGTAGTCCAGATTCTGCTCTGATGCTGGCCACTGTTGTTGCTGCTGCTGCTGCTGCTGTCGTCGCTGCGGTTTTTTACCACGCCGCTCAGCTTTCGCTGCCTCCAGCTCTGCTTTAGGGCGGCGATTTTCCCCAGCCTGTGCCCAGGGTCCCTCTCTGTTCAGTATCTGCTCCCATGTCCAGGAGTCCTGTGATGCTGGCCGCTGTTGCTGCTGCTGCTGCTGTCGTCGCTGCGGTTTTTTACCACGCCGCTCGGTCCTTGGTGGGTGGGTGATTCTGTAAGGGTTTTCCTCCTCTTCGTCTGAAGAGGAGGTGTAGCCAGGATCGGACCAAGATGCGGCGTGGTAAGTGTCCATGGTTGTTTATTTAAAAACATGAACTGAACACTCAATGAATACAAAACAATAAACGTGAACAAAACCGAAACAGTACCGTGTGGCGAACAAACACAGACACGGAAACAATCACCCACAAACACACAGTGAAACCCAGGCTACCTAAGTATGATTCTCAATCAGAGACAACTAATGACACCTGCCTCTGATTGAGAACCATACTTGGCCGAAACATAGAAATTCCCAAAACCTAGAAAAACAAACATAGACAACCCACCCAACTCACGCCCTGACCATACTAAATAAATACAAAACAAAGGAAATTAAGGTCAGAACGTGACAACTGCCATGTGCTACAGATGTCTGGTCAAAACACGTGATGGTAGGTCAACTTTGCGTTTCAAAGGAAACAAAGTTAAACTTTTCTTAAGAAAGACATTTTCTAAATGAATATCTTAATGTTACTCTGGTCTGTGCTCTTTGAATTTACTATGCACAGTGTTTAAACATGACCAGCAATAGCAGTTAACAAGACCTAGCAATTCATTTGTAGCTAATTTTGCAAACAGTGAATTCATGTGGGGAGGATTAAGGGAAATGTCAAACAACTCGATAGCACAGGTACCTCCTCACAGGAGTATCCTAGAATTATATTTGGTTGGTGGGTATTTTATCCTGGAAAATGTTATCAATTTGCTACTTTATAACCCCCACATTCAGGAAAAGGCGGGCCAAACAGGCCCCAATTAACATTGGTGGGGCTGTAGTGGAGCGGGTCGAGAGTTTCAAGTTCCTTGGTGTCCACATCACCAACAAACTATCATGGTCCAAACATACCAAGACAGTCGCAAAGGGGGCACGACAAAACCTTTTCCCCATCAGGAGAATGAAAAGATTTGACATGGGTCCCCAGATCCTCAAAAGGTTCTACAGCTGCACCATTGAGAGCATCCTTACCGGTTGCATCACCGCCTGGTATGGCAACTGCTTAGCCTCTGACTATAAGGCGCTACAGAGGGTAGTGCAAACGGCCCAGTACATCACTGGGGCCAAGCTTCCTGCCATCCAGGACCTATACAATAGGCGGTGTCAGAGGAAAGCCCATAAAATTGTCCGACTCCAGTCACCCAAGTTATAGACTGTTTTCTCTGCTACCGCACGGCAAGCGGTACCGGAGCGCCAAGTCTAGGACCAAAAGGCTCCTCAACAGCTTCTACCGCCAAGCCATAAGACTGCTGAACAATTAATAAAATCACCACCGGACAATTTACATTGACCCCCTCCCTTTTTGTACACTGCTGCTACTCGCTGTTTATTATCTATGCATAGTCACTTCAACCCACCTACATGTACAAATGAGCTAAATTAACCTGTACCCCCGCACACTGACTCGGTACCGGTGCCCCCTGTATATAGCCTCGTTATTGTTATTCTTATTGTGTTACTTTTTATTATTACTTTTTATTTTAGTCTACTTGGTAAATATTTTCTTAACTCTTCTTGAACTGCACTGTTGGTTAAGGCCTTGTACAGTAAGTAAGCATTTCACGGTAAAGTCTACACTGTTGGTTAAGGCCTTGTAAGTAAGCATTTCACGGTAAAGTCTACACTGTTGGTTAAGGCCTTGTACAGTAAGTAAGCATTTAAGGCCACAGGTAAGCATTTCACGGTCTACACTGTTGGTTAAGGCCTTGTACAGTAAGTAAGCATTTCACGGTAAAGTCTACACTGTTGGTTAAGGCCTTGTACAGTAAGTAAGCATTTCACGGTAAACTCTACACTGTTGGTTAAGGCCTTGTACAGTAAGTAAGCATTTCACGGTAAAGTCTACACTGTTGGTTAAGGCCTTGTACAGTAAGTAAGCATTTCACGGTAAAGTCTACACTGTTGGTTAAGGCCTTGTACAGTAAGTAAGCATTTCACGGTAAAGTCTACACTGTTGGTTAAGGCCTTGTACAGTAAGTAAGCATTTCACGGTAAAGTCTACACTGTTGGTTAAGGCCTTGTACAGTAAGTAAGCATTTCACGGTAAAGTCTACACTTGTATTTGGCGCATGTGACAAATAAAGTTTGATTTGATTTGACATTCAAGATAGAAAACGTGTGTTTCTTTCCATCTTTATATATAGTCAGACTGTCAAAATGATAGTTTTGCAGTTTTGTGCATCGTAGCTAGGTTTCCATCCAATTGGTGACAGATTTTCATATGAATATTCTAATATCATCAGAAATTAAATATGTGGATTTTCCCACCAGATACTGTGTGTTTCATCAAACTGCCTTAATTTTGCTGGACCCCAGGAATTGACAGCAGCTGATGGGGATCCATAATAAATACAAAAACAAATGGACTTGTAATGATGACATAGTGCACATAAAAATAACTTTTGCGGTTAAATTACACCAAATACAAGTTACGTTTATTGTTTTGTAGTGTTTAATATAGATTCGTGTTACGTTTGTTGAATAAACATGGATCGCAATCTACACGCTGCATTTTGGTCCGACTCTCTTCGCCACAAGAGAACCGTTATAGAATCACCCACCACAAACGGACCAAGCAGCGTGTCAACAGGCAGGAGCAGCCCAAAGAGGAGATGCGTAAGAAGGATTTCTGGACATGGGAGGAAATCCTCGACGGGAGAGGACCCTGGGCTAAACCAGGGGAGTGTAGCCGCCCAAAGGTGCAGCAGGAGAAGAGGCAACAGGAGCAGCCCAAAGAGGAGTACAGTATGGACTATACTTCTTGGGAGGAGATAGACAGGTGGGTGGTCGACCCAGGGAGAGTGCCGGAGCCCGCCTGGGATTCGATGGAGCAGTGCGCGGAAGGTTACAGGAGAATGAGGTTAGCGAAGCAAGCACGGCGGCGCGGACGGAAGACCGAGAGTCAGCCCCAAAAATTTCTTGGGGGGGGCTTTCTTGTGCTTACCGGGGGGCTAGAGAGACCGGGCAGGCACCATGTTATGCAGTGGTGCGCACGGTGTCCCCAGTGCGGGTGCATAGCCCGGTGCGGTATATTCCAGCTCCTCGTATTGGCCGGGCTAGAGTGGGCATCGAGCCAGGTAAGGTTGGGCAGGCTCGGTGCTCAAGAGCTCCAGTGCGCCTGCACGGTCCGGTCTATTCAGTACCACCTCCACACCCCAGCCCTCCGGTGGCAGCTCCCCGCACCAGGCTTCTTGTGCGTGTCCTCGGTCCAGTACCACCAGTACCACCTCCACACCCCAGCCCTCCGGTGGCAGCTCCCCGCACCAGGCTTCCTGTGCGTGTCCTCGGTCCAGTACCACCAGTACCAGCACCACGCATCAGGCCTACAGTGCGCCTCGCCTCTCCAGCGCTGTCGGAGCCTTTCTCCTCTCCTGCGCTGCCGGAGTCTCCCGCCTGTTCAGCGCAGCCAGAGCCTTCCTCCTCTACAGCGCTGCCGGAGTCTCCCGCCTGTTCAGCGCAGCCAGAGCCTTCCTCCTCTCCTGCGCTGCCGGAGTCTCCCGCCTGTTCAGCGCAGCTAGAGCCTTTCTCCTCTCCAGCGCTGCCGGAGTCTCCCGCTTGTTCAGCGCTGCTGGAGCCTTTCTCCTCTCCTGCGCTGCCGGAGTCTCCCGCCTGTTCAGCGCAGCCTGAGCTGCCAGCCTGCATGGAGCAGCCAGAGCTGCCAGCCTGCATGGAGCAGCCAGATCTGTCAGCCTGCATGGAGCAGCCAGAGCTGTCAGTCTGCATGAAGCAGCCAGAGCTGCCAGTCTGCATGGAGCAGCCAGAGCTGTCAGTCTGCATGAAGCAGCCAGAGCTGCCAGTCTGCATGGAGCAGCCAGAGCTGTCAGTCTGCATGAAGCAGCCAGAGCTGTCAGTCTGCATGGAGCAACCAGAGCTGTCAGTCTGCAAGGAGCTGCCAGTCTGCAAGGAGCTGCCAGCCTGCAAGGAGCTGCCAGTCTGTAAGGAGCTGCCAGTCTGCACGGAGCTGCCAGTCTGCACGGAGCCGCCAGAGCTGCCAGTCTGTAAGAAGCCGCCAGAGCTGTCAGCCTATATGGAGCAGCCAGAGCCGCCAGTCAGGGTGGAGCAGCCAGAGCCGCCAGTCAGCATGGAGCAGCCAGATCCGTCAGTCTGCCAGGATCCGCCAGTCAGCCAGACTCTTCCAGATCTGCCAGTCAGCCAGACTCTTCCAGATCTGCCAGTCAACCAGACTCTTCCAGATCCGCCAGTCAACCAGACTCTTCCAGATCCGCCAGTCAGCCGGGATCTGCCAGAACTGCCAGTCGGCCAGGATCTGCCAGTCAGCCAAGATCCGCCAGTCAGCCAGGATCCGCCAGTCAGCCAGGATCCGCCAGTCAGCCAGGATCTGCCAGTCAGCCAGGATCTGCCAGTCAACTAGACTTTTCCAGATCTGCTAGTCAACCAGACTCTTCCAGATCCGCCAGTCAACCAGACTCTTCCAGATCTGCCAGTCAACCAGACTCTTCCAGATCCGCCAGTCAACCAGACTCTTCCAGATCTGCTAGTCAACCAGACTCTTCCAGATCTGCCAGTCAACCAGCCGGGATCTGCCAGAACTGCCAGTCGGCCAGGATCTGCCAGTCGGCCAGGATCCGCCAGTCGGCCAGGATCCACCAGTCGGCCAGGATCCACCAGTCAGCCAGGATCTGCCAGATCCGCCAGTCAGCCAGGATCCGCCAGTCAGCCAGGATCCGCCAGTCAGCCAGGATCTGCCAGTCAGCCAGGATCTGGTAGATCCATCAACCTGCCTGAGCTTCCTCTCACTCCTGAGCTTCCTCTAACTCCTGAGCTTCCTCTCACTCCTGAGCTTCCCCTCACTCCTGAGCTTCCCCTGAGCTACCCCTCAGTCCCGAGATACCCCTCAGTCCTGAGCTACCTCAATCCGGAGCTGCCCCTCAGTCCAGTGGGGCCCGTTGTTAGTTTTCAAGGTTAGCGGCGAGGGTCGCCACTCAAGGGACGCTAAGGAGGTGGACTAAGACAACTATGGAGTGGGGTCCACGTCCAGCGCCAGAGCCGCCACCGCGGACAGATGCCCACCCAGACCCTCCCCTATAGGTTTAGGTTGTGCGTTCGGAGTCCGCACCTGCGGGGGGTTCTGTCACGGTCTGACCATCGTTCGTATGTGTTTTCCTTGTTTTAGTGTTGGTCAGGACGTGAGCTGGGTGGGCATTCTATGTTGTGTGTCTGGTTTGTCTATTTCTATGTTTGGCCTGATATGGTTCTCAATCAGAGGCAGGTGTTAGTCATTGTCTCTGATTGGGAACCATATTTAGGTAGCCTGTTTTGTGTTGGGTTTTGTGGGTGATTGTCCTTAGTGTCTTGATGTCCTTGTTCTGTGTGTATGTGCACCAGTATTAGGCTGTTTCGGTTTTCGTTACGTTTATTGTTTTGTAGTGTTTAATATAGATTCGTGTTACGTTTGTTGAATAAACATGGATCGCAATCTACACACTGCATTTTGGTCCGACTCTCCTTCACCACAAGAGAACCGTTACAAATGGGTTTGCATCGCATTTTCTACTGATGGTTTTATCACCAGAGATGTTTCTTTACATAGTGTATGTGCCCACTCTGGTATTGGCACATGCACTCTAGCCAACAGCTTGCAGATACAGTGGGAGTATAACCTACACTGTAGGAAAAACCTGTATGGCGTCTTTTTCTGACCACCATACAACCAGTTGGTCATAATTGTGACCTCTATCTGACCAGCTAGTCATATAATTCTGACCACTATATTATATGCTATGCTATGTAGCCTACTGGTCATAGGTAGGACCTCATCATAACCTGGTAATGACCACCCTGGGTATTGAAAACCTTGTTCATTACATTTCTATTTGTTTCCATAGTAACCAATAAAGTTAAAAGCTGCAACATATTCGTGCATTTAAAATATACTGAACAAAAATATAAATGGAACATGCAATAATTTCCACAATTTTGCTGAGTTACAGTTCATTTAAGAAATCAGTCAATTGAAATATATTCATTAGGCCCGAATGGATTTCACATGGGTGGGCCTGGGAGGGCATATGTCCACTCACTTGGGAGCCAGGCCCAGCCAATCAGAATGACTTTTTCCCAACAAAAGGACTTTATTACAGACAGAAATTACTCCTCAGTTTCATCAGCTGTCAGGGTGACTGGTCTCAGACGACCCCCCAGGTGAAGAACCGGATGTGGAGGTCCTGGGCAGACATGGTTACACGTGGTCTGGGGTCGTGATGCCGATTGGACATACTGGTAATGTAATGCTTGTCTGTGGTGGAAGAAGAGGAGGACCAATGCGTAGCGTGGTAAGTGTCCATATTGATAATTTATTATCATGAACACAAAAACAAAAAAACAAGAACGAACTAAACGAAACAGTCCTGTACGGTGAATACACAAAACAGAAAACAATCACCCACGAAACACAGGTGGGAAAAGGCTGACTAAGTATGATTCTCAATCAGAGACAACTAATGACACCTGCCTCTGATTGAGAACCATACCAGGCCAAACGTAAAACACAACGTAGAAAAACGATCATAGACAACCCACCCCAACTCACGCCCTGACCAACCTAAAACAAAGACATAACAAAAGAACTAAGGTCAGAACGTGACCGGTAAATTCTCTATAAAGACGTTGGTAGCGAAATTATGGTAGAGAAATTAACTCTGCAAGACATCTGTGGCATTGTGTTGTGTGACAAAATTGCACATTTTAGAGTGGCCATTTATTTTCCCCAGAACAAGGTGGACGGACCTGTGTAATGATCATGCTTAATCAGCTTCTTGATATGCCACACCTGTCAGGTGGATGGATTATCTTGACAACAGAGAAATGCTCACTAACGGGGATGTTAACTAATTTGTACACAAAATTTGAGAAAAATGTAATGAACATTTCTGGGATCTTCTTTTTCAGCTCATGAAACATGGGATCAACACTTTACATGTTGCTTTTATATTTTTGTTCAGTAAAGATCAAGCAATAGCTAAAACAATTCTACATCACAATTTTTTGCATATCTGCGTACAGTAATTGTTCCATAATTCACCCACAGACATGACATGAATAGAAAGACTGGGACACAGAGTATATAAAGGCAGGTTGTTGATTAATAAAAGTGGTGCGATGGGTCAGATCTGCAGTGAAGAGAATCAGTAAATTACAACTTTACCAATTTGAGATTTTAAAAGAAAACTAGAAAAGGACATTCCTGAAGAAACTTTGTGGACGTTGTGGCTAAAAATATTTCCGAAGAATTTCCATGGTACTAGTTGAAGAAGTTTGTGTCAGTTATAGCTTAGAGATGTCTTCAAAAAAGAGTAACTCCTCCTCCACCCTGGCAGTCAGGGGCATATTTTGGACTTTCAAGAGGGCTTGCAAAAACTACGGAAATAATATAATGATTTGCATAATGTGTATATACAGGACACGACAGAACAGTAACGCACAGTAAAATCTACAAAAAATGTCTCATTGTCTATGTCAAATGTCTCAACTGCTCATATTTACTTACCAATTACAATGGAGAACACACGAGTGGTAGCAAAGGCATGTTCACTCCTCTGTCCCTTCATATTGAAGTGGGACATTAATTCATTGATCATCAATCTGAAACATTTTAAGAAAGATGATATCAAAATTAGACAGTAGTAGTTGGATAATTAACATTTTTAACTCATTTCTAAATGGCAAAGTTTCGCTTAATCCTAATACATGTTGTAATATTCAAACAACTTTTTATAAACACATTGCTCCATAATCCTGAGGACATTCTCCCGGACAGAGAATCCCCCAAGAAAAGTAAATGCAAAAATATACGTATGTGTAAAGAGGCATTAAAGAGACAATCAAATATCGTCTTTTTCAAAAGTGATGTGTCTGTCATATCATTCCTGCAACAATCATTGTTAGAAATGACTGTAATTGGCTAATCTCTTCCTCTTCTCTGCAAATGTGCACACGTGAGTTTGAGTGAACGACATGGAGAATGAGTTAGAGAGAAATGGGAGAAGCCATACATGACTCACTAAGGGTCTGTTGAATCAGGACACATGGGTGTTGCACCTGGAAAAAAAAGGCAAGTTAAAATAAAATGTGGTTTGCTTTACAAACGTATGTTAGAACCATTGCTATTTCAATTAGATCTACTTACTTACTCTCAGAAAAAAGGCTTACAAAAGGGTTATTCTGCTATCCCCATAGGAGAACCCTTTTTGGTTCCAGGTAGAACCCATTTTGGTTCCAGGTAGAACCCTTTTGGGTTCCATGTAGAACCCTCTGTGGAAAGGGTTCTACATGGAAACCAAAATAGTTCTACCTGAACAAAAAAGGGTGTACAAGGATCCCTGATGAATCAAGAAAAACGTCACATATTTGGGGGTACACATTTTTTTAAATGAGGCTAACTTAAAATGTCTCTCAAAGGTGGTCTGCAGAAGAGCTGGCATGACCCAGGTTACAACACTGCCTGGGTTCCTCCTAACTGTGGCATGGTACACAGTAGGCTGGAAAATAACTGTGTCCGGGATCCAAACCGCATCACTGTTTGAGGTATTATGAGAAAGTGGTGATGGATTATGAGAAAAAGGTGATGGATTATGAGGCAAATGTGATGATTATGAGGAAAAGGTGATAGATTGTGAGGAAGAGGAGGGAGAAGAAAAGGAAGAAGAGGACAGAAGAGGACAAAAGGAAGAGAATGAGGACACTGAGGAAGAGGACACTGAGGAGGAGGCCATGCAATCCGGTTTCCGAGCTGGTCACGGGTGCACCTCAGCCACACTCAAGGTCCTAAACGATATCATAACTAACAATGATAAAAGACAGTACTGCGCAGCCGTCTTCATCAACTTGGCCAAGGCTTTCGACTCTGTCAATCACCGTATTCTTATCGGTAGACTCAACAGCCTTGATTTCTCTAATGACTGCCTCGCCTGGTTCACTAACTACTTCTCAGATAAAGTGCAGTGTCAAATCGGAGGGCCTGTTGTGCGGACCCCTGGCAGTCTCTATGGGGTGCCACAGGGTTCAATTCTCAGGCCCATTCTTTTCTCTGTATATATCAATGATGTCGCTCTAACTGTTGGTGATTCTCTGATCCACCTCTACACAGACGACACCATTCGGTATACATCTGGCCTTTCTTTGGACACTGTTTTAAAACTTCAGTAGTTCTAAAACATGCAGAGATTTTGCAGAGAGCCACATCATTTTACAGAAATACTCATTATAAATGTCGATGAAAATACAATTGTTAGACATGGAAATATAGATACACTTCTCCTTAATGCAACCGCTGTGTCAGATTTCAAAAAAGCTTTACGGAAAAAGAAAACCATGCAATAATCTGAGAACAGCGATCAGAAAACAAATAGAGATATCTGCCATGATGGACTCAACAGAAACCAGAAATAACATTATAAATATTCACTTACCTTTAATGATCTTCATCAGAATGCACTCCGAGGAATCCCAGTTCCACATTAGATGTTTGATTTGTTTGAGAATGTCCATCATATATGTCCAAAGAGCTACTTTTGTTAGCACATTTGGTAAACAAATCCAAAGTCATGAAGCGCGTTCCCTAGTTGCAGACGAAATGTCAAAAAGTTCCGTTACTGTCCGTAGAAACATGTCAAACGATGTATGGAATCAATCTTTAGGATGTTTTTAACATGAAACTTCAATAATATTCCAACCGGAGAATTCCTTTGTCTTCAGAAAAGCAAAGGAACGCAGCTACCTCTCATGTGAAATGCACATGACCAGCGCGTGAGTGCTGGCAGACCTCTGACTCATTCCTCTCTCATTCGGTCCCACTTCACAGTAGAATCCTCAAACATGTTTCTAAAGACAGTTAGGAAGTGCAACATAACCAATATCCCACTGTGTATTCAATAGGGGCAGGGAGAAAATCGACCAACCTCAGATTTCCCACTTCCTGTTTGGATTTCTTCTCAGGTTTTTGCCTGCCATATGAGTTCTGTTATACTCACAGACATCATTCAAACAGTTTTAGAAACTTCAGAGAGTTTTATATCCAATACTAATAATAATATGCATATATTCTCAACTGGGACTGAGGAGCAGGCAGTTTACTCTGGGCACCTCTGGGCACCTTTTCATCCAAGCTACTCAATACTACCCCTGCAGCCATAAGAAGTTTTAATAAACCTCCAAACAAGCTTCAAATTCATACAACACTCCTTCCGTGGCCTCCAACTGCTCTTAAACGCTAGTAAAACTAAGTGCAAGCTTTTCAACCGATCACTGCCCACACCCGCCCGCCCGCCTAGCATCACTACTCTGGACGGTTCTGACTTAGTATATGTGGACAACTATAAATACCTAGGTGTCTGGCTAGACTGTAAACTCTCCTTCCAGACTCATATTAAGCATCTCCAATCCGAAATTAAATCTAGAATCGGCTTCCTAGTTTACAACAAAGCCTCCTTCACTCATGCTGCCAAACATACCCTCGTAAAACTGATTATCCTGCTGATCCTTGATTTCGGCGATGTCACTTACAAATTAGCCTCCATCACTCTACTCAGCAAATTGGATGCAGTCTATCATCACAGGGCCATCCGTTTTGTCACCAAAGCCCATATACTACTCACCATTGCGACCTGTATGCTCTCATTGGCTGGTCCTCGCTACATATTCTTCGCCAAACCCACTGGCTCCAGGTCGTCTATAAGTCTTTGCGAGGTAAAGCCCTACCTTATCTCAGCTCACTGGTCACCATAGCAGCACCCACCTGTAGCACGCGCTCCAGCAGGTATTTTTCACTGGTCATCCCAGAAGCCAACACTTTCTTTGGCCGCCTTTCCTTCCAGTTCTTTGCTGTAAATGTCAAACGTTAAAGGGACAAAAACCACCTGGTGACCCAATCGTTTGTGTCTCTTCCCTTGGTCATCCAGACCAGGGGAGCATGGTCCGTGACCAGGGTGAAGTGGGTACCTAACAGGTAATATTTGAGAGTGTCTAGCGCCCACTTCACCGCTAGACACTCCTTCTCCACAATAATCATTTTTCTCTCTGGGTAACAGCTTTTGGCTGATGTACATGATGGGGTGCTCCTCCCCATCGTGTATCTGGGACAGAACGGCATCTAGTCCCGTGTCACATGCACTCGTCTGGCTGAATGCCGCTTCTGTCTCGTCCGTCCATTTCACTGTTTTCGGGAGGCGGACCCTGGTTAGATCGGTGAGGGGAGAAGCTATAGTCGCAAAGTTGGGGATCAACCGGCTATAGTATCCTGCCAGTCCCAGGAAGGACTTGACCTGTGTCTTGATGCGTGAAAGGGGCCAGTCACGTCTTTGGACGGCTCGTAACTCCTTCCTCAGCTCATGTCCGCAAAGGTCTGCAAACAGTGGACAATCTCGTCCCACTAGGAGAGGTACAGGCAACTCTGGTACTGCACCCACCATCATCTGGCAGTTCCCTTGTGGCATCACGATGTTGGCCCATATGGTTGGATACCGCTTTGTGTCCCCGTGAACATAGGAAATGGACATCTCCCTGCCATGTTCGATCTCCTGGTTCAGCAGGCTCGTGGTTACGAGGGTAACCATACTTCCGGAGTCTAATAGAGCTTCCGTGTCGTGTTCGTCAACCTTCACCGGGACCATGGGTGCAGTTGATTCGTGGTGTGCCCAACAGGAGGTGAGGTAGTTCACTGCGTGACCCACCTCGCTTCTGGGGATTGCTGATGGCATCGACTCCTCTCGAGCCGGGAAATTTCAGGTAATGTGCCCCCGGGCGCCACACTCAAAACACCTCCTTTGGTCTCCATCTACCTGGGGTCGTCGGTAGCGGGTCAGCTCTACCCCATCCGTCTCTCCACTTGTTTACGGTCCTTTGGCCCTGCTGACTGTCGGTTCGGGGTACCCAGCAGTGGGGCTGTCCTTCCGACTCCTTGAATGGGTTGCCGACTCAGCCCGGCACCCACTCAGCAGGGCCTGAGTGTTCTGATGCGTCTCCGCTGCTTCCAGGAGGCACTCCAATGTCTGGGGTATGCATAGACTCGCTGCCCTCTTCATGTCGTGGGGTAGTGCCCATAGGAAGCGATCCAGGCCCACTTTGTCTAGGATGGAGAGGGTGGGTAAGTTGGTTAGGAGCCATCCCCTGGTGACGCGCAGTGGGTCGCGCATCTGTGCTCGGAGGGATGTATCGCTATGAACCTTCAGTTATGGAATAGCTGAGCCCGTTGGGCCAGGCTGTACCCGTAGCGGCTGAGTATCTCCCGTTTGAGTCCGTTGTAGTTAGCCACCTGTTCATCGTTCAGGTCCCAAAATGCCTTTTGGGCATTCCCAGAGAGGAACATGGCCAGCAGACTGGCCCACTTCTGCCTTGGCCACCCTTCCCGTAGTGCTGTCTGTTCAAACATACAGAGGTATGTTTCGATGTCATCATCTTCTGTTAGCTTGATTAAAAACTGGTTTGGATGTGATTCAGTAGACACTCCTCCTTGTAGCTTCCTGATTTCCTCAATGAGGTGGACGTTTTGTAGCCGCTGTTCCTCCAGTGTTCGTTCTTGAACCGTCTGTTGGGCTTGTTAGGCCCGGATGAACTGAGCTCCTCAGAACCGGATCAACTCATCCATGCTGATGCTGCGTAAACGTCAACACTGATCTGACCACGTTGTCAGAGTGCCCGCATTCTACACCACTTGTGGCAGACCAGGGGGTTGGGTCAAAACATTTACACAGATCAGACACGGACAGAGTATGATTAGCTCAGTTTCAAAGGTGTTTATTAAAATAATAGTTTTCATGGTCTCCCCCATGAGACCATCTCCGGGATACCGTCTTCTGTGCTCCGGGTCTTGCTGTATCCTGTGGGGATCAAAAACTGAAGTCCCTCCTGTTACCTCTGGTACCATCCCCAACAATACGGGAGTCCTTTCCTCCCCCAGTCTCTCCCCTGTGTGCTGCCCTTCTGGCAGCTTTATGGGACTTGTATAGCTGGTGAGCAATCAGCCCTTGATTACTCACCAATCCCCAATCAGCCCCAATTAGTCCTGGCCGGAGAGACCTGCCCGTCGAGACCTGGCACATCCAGCATCTTCTCGTGATGTATACTCCATCTGTCACCAGGCCTCGACAAGTCTCCCCTGGTGGCTGACCTGCTGTAAGACATAGTTGATTAGGGAAAGTAAATCATTTCAACAAAACAGGAACCTTGCTGATAACATTCTCTAGAAAATGAAGTATGTTTTTCGTGTTTGTTTTTGTTGTCTTTTATTTATTGTTTTTAATGTATGCTGCATCTTCACCTCTGTTTATGTGTCTATTTTAAATGTTGATTTTGTATTTGTTGATTTCTCTGTAGATGCTTTTGGTTCCGAGTTGTGATGATACCAGTATCGAAAGATTCTTCTCCTGTCCACTTCCATCCCCACTTCCATTTCATTTCAGAACAATGATTCACAGCTTGAGACTGACTTCAGAAGGGTTGGTGACCACCACTCACTAAATTGGTTTTACTCCAAATCTCCAATTCACATTTAAAATCCTTTCAATAAACCTGTTTCATAGAAATCGGATTGTGAACCTCAGTCACAGAAGCAATGAAATAAGTGGTAGAAATCCACTTTCTCCTGGTAATCTCATTCACTACCATCTGATGTTGCCAAAGTGAAATCCTCATCAATCCGATTTCTTGGTTTTGCAAGAAATCAATCTTAGATTTTACTTCTCACATTGTGTGTCAAGATGTAGGCCTATTTTTGTACATGCGACAAACGGACCACATTAATCCATCTGATTATGTTCCCATTATAGCTCATCTCTACACTGCCTTTGACTCTAAGAAACAGAATGACAGTATATATTCACAAGACTTGCAAACATTTGAACACTTATCCTGGAAGGAAACGCAATGTCTGTTAAGTAGAAATCCAATCTTAATGCAGTATGTAAATCCAGACTGATTTGTCCACATGACTGTAACGCAGAATCTAATAATTGGGAACATGATGTAAGCTATAGAGATCAAAGGATTCTTTAGATCAGAAACACAAGCAGAACCCAGGATGTATACACGTTCAGCAGAGAGGTTTCACAAGATTACACACACACACACACACACACACACACACACACACACACACACACACACACACACACACACAGGGGGAAGGGGAGGTGTGCACACTCATCCATGCATTAACAGCTCAGATTAAGGAGAGGACTTTCCAATCATTTCACTCCTTCTTCCACATCGTTTTCCACTCTGTGACCATTCCAGACCACTGTTCTGTATAATGTACAGGAATCCTCATCCAAGCCCAACATGAGCAGGTCAAACTAAATGTCCTGGGCTGAGCACACCACCTCTACAGACAACCTATTACAGACCACTTCAAGACAACATCATCCTCTGCCCAAGTCATTAATGTCAGTCAGGGTTGGGGGAAATATCATTTAAATTCAGTCAATGTACAGTTCAATAATTGAAAAGTGTTATGTGACTGACTGGCAATATCTGTACATTAGCTTCAATGTTTTACACAAGTCACTGTACTGTACAGCAGTATCCAGTAAGTGCCTTCACCACATGATCACAAGATGCATTGTTTCGTAATGCGACTGGCTGCCGGTAGCTTACAGCCCAGTTTTTCCAATGTGCCATGCAACTAACTGTACTGCACAGCCCTACCCAGTTGATGCCTTCATTCCTTCACCACAAGTTACAGTAACAAGCTCTGCGGTCAGGGACTTGTATGTGGTGATAAGCGCTGATTTGGCTGCATGGGAGGAGAGGCCCTGAGATAGATGGATCTCTTGGAACCCCTTCTCCTGATGGATTGCTCATGTGCTTTTTGATGCGGTAGTTAACTGGGACGGCCGAAGGGTCCTCTGTCACGGGGAACCCTCCACCCTGTAACCCATTCAGGAATAATCGCTCACATTTTCAGCTCATCAGAAGAATAGGAGGATGATTGAAGAAAACAGGGGATGGGGTTAGAGTATTATTTTAGGTATGAGTTGAATGATTCTCATTTTGTTATTTTAATGCTGCAGGTTTGTGATATATATATGAGGTAATTTCCCTTCTACTATACCAAGAGTGTATACATGAGGAATTCAGATAACCCTGAGCATTGAGAGCAGTAATGTCTATAAGCAACAGGATGTGCAAGCCACTCATTGAGGACAATGGAAGTTGAATAGAACATGCGTATTTCTAAAAGCCTTCACCAGGGTGCTTGAGCAATGGTATTTTGTGTATAAGGTGACAGTTATATCATTACACACACTTATATGGATGGATGCACGCATGACTATGTCCCCACAGTAGACCACTTAATATCACAGCCTCTCCGGTAGTTACAGATAACCATTCCATCAAATTTAGTCCGTGGGGATATGATGTGCTATTCCTTCTTGATTTGTGACAGAAATGTGTATAAAGTGACAGTCACAACATACTTATGGATGCGTACAGTACAAGCTATTTCACCAGAGTACGAATACACCACAAACTCTCTCATAGTCATCATATTCAACCACTCAACCCTCAACCCAACCTTCTTTCTTGTTTGGTTGTGAAAATGGCTCAAGTACAGAAGCTTAGCCTACTGTAAGACCTCTAAGAAACAGATCTGAGGGTCTCTGCTGCTGTGCTAACTCAATTTCAGAGGACAATGGGCAGTGTCTTGATTTCTAAAACCCAAATTTACATTCAGAGCCATGGCACTTGTCTGGAGGGTTCATCTTTACATTGGCAAGGGGCTGCAGGGGGAGAGGAGAATAAATCCACATTATGGGAGGCTAAGGCACCGGGATTAGATTGAAAGTGAAACTGTTTGAATTGCATTCAAATGGAAATAGGGAGGGAGCAGCACTTATGGCCTGGGTTTAGAATCCATTGAGACGGGTCTCAATTGGATTTGACCAGATTGAGCAGCTGAATAAAGGTGGGGGGACCTGAGAAGGAATCGACCCAGACAATGACGTAGTGGGTGATGGCGGCAGCTCCAGGAACCCCCCTTCACCCAGGACTCCAGTCCTCAACCCCCAAATCCCCCTCCTACCACTGTATTTGTATTATCACCTGCTGGCCTGGCTCTCCTCTCCACAGTCTCCCAATTACAGCCCTGCCTGCCTATGCTGAAGAACAAGCCCTGCCGTCCTAACTCCCCCCTCCTCTCCGCAACCCCATAACCTCCACCTCCTCCACTCTGCCTGCACACAGTGTAGAGAGAAAAATAGTGGGAGAGAGAGAAAGGCAGGTGTCTGGTGCTCCTGTCTGTTACACCATCTGCAAGAGTCAGCGCTAATGAGAATGAATTTGCAATTTGGTGATAATTGCGGCAAATATTATTTGGCGGAGTTAAAATAAGCTGCCCTGTTCGGGTGTATAGATGCAGGCAGAGTTGGAATCAGGTGTCTAGACACAGGCAGAGTTGGATTCAGATGTCTAGACACAGGCAGAGGTGAGTTATAAAAATAAAACAAATGTAACCTTTATTTAACTAGGCAAGTCAGTTAAGAACAAATTCTTATTTACAATAACGGCCCACCAAAAGGCCTCCTGCGGTGGCGGGGGCTGGAATTAAAAATGGTAATAAATCAAATAAAAATATAGGACAAAACACACATCACGACAAGAGAGACGACACAACACTACATAAAGAGAGACATAAGACAACCACATAGCATGGCAGCAACACCCTGACGACACAGCATGGTAGCAACGCAACATGACAAGAACATGGTAGCAGCACAAAACATGGCACAAACCAAAACATGATATATGGCGATGGTTCCAAAAACAGACAAAGCAGATAATAATGTTCATATTTACACATCACCTTTCAATACCCTTGTGTACTACAGAATAATGATGAACTGCTTTTGAACCTGGACTAAAGAATATAAAGTGAAATATACAGATATTGCATAAATATCCTTTGTAATATCAATGGGTTTATGGTTGTATAACTGAAATTCTGCTCTACAGTCAGTATTTAATCACAATCATACATCTTTCAAATTTAACAAAGATACACAGAGTACAATACTAGAGTGATACAGTGTTGCCTTGCATGATAACATAATAACACAGAGTACATAACCTCCATGTATCCATGACTCTACTTCTATCCCTATTATAGTACACCTTCCCCCTCCTATTTGGGTAGGTTTGCAAAATCTTCCATGCATTTTTCCAATCCTGACCCACGGCATTTCCCCCTGAATTGTACAGATTTGCCCACATAAATCCATAGGTGTTAGAGAATTTCATGCCTCGGGTGTTTATCTTGCACCTAGCTGTGCCTGGTGTGTGTGGGCATGATTACGACTCACCTTCTTTCCAAGCAGGGTTACACTTCTCAAGGACATGTTGATCAAATGCTATCAAGACATCAGAACATCAACAGCGCTGGGAGTTGCACAGAGGAGAGGAGGAGGAGAGAGTAGAAAAGAAGAGAATGAAGAAATTAGAGGAGAGGATGTAACTAATACCTGCAGAAGATATCTGAAGGTCACAGTCAATGAGAGCTTTACTGTCTCTAAGGGTCTAATGTCTTGTATCTCAGGAAGGGGCTCAGCTCCTCCCTCAATTATCAATGTTAGATGCTCTAACTACCACGGCACAGCAAAGAAACAAGCCTAGGGTTTTGTTGTCTTACCTTACAAGAGGTCATAGGAACTGAGAAATGGACTTTGGGTGTCTGGTGATATCCATGGCTGATCGTATAAAGACAGTGTGCCTGTGAATAAAGAGAGAGATAAAGAGATCATGGTGAATAAGGAGAGGATAAACCATGCTACAGAGGTTGTCCCTGTCTGTAATAATAACACAGAGGAAAGGGTTAGTTCTTAGCCTCTGTGTCATTCTAGAGTGCCTATGACAGAGGTCGCTTTTCAATTGACTTCAAAGAACTGATTTCCAATGCTAGAACTTGCAGGATCAAGCAGTGATCATGTTAAATTAGGCTTATACCATAATAACTCATCCGGTTAGTTCCGAATGGGTTGATATCACCAATAAACCCAGGTGCAATTCACCAAGCATGAGATCAATATTACATCCCCATGACCACCTTTATGCCCTAACCATGATGTGCCATGCAGCAGATGTAGGTGTACAAGGTATATTTCAGCTATATCCCCAAGTGAGAGCTCCTGTAGAGCTCCTGTCATTACGACTGACCCTATTCCTCCCACAGACATCAGCTGAGGCTAAGGCATGTCCTGTGGGCATCCAACCACATCATGAACAAGTGGGAATTCTTGGCTGCTGGAGCATGAAGTTAGATTAAGAACAGCCATACATTCTGCACATGCATTGCTTTATTCAGGAATAGCACAAGGAATAATAATAAGTTACTTTTTCACACAAGATGAACCTTTGTCATACTACATTATATTATATTAATATATTATATACATTATATTATGAAGCCTTTGGCTTTCCAGTGTAAAGCATAGCTTGGTACAAGGTCAGTGTTTAATACTTCCACTTAATACTTAAATATTCTATTGTTTATGTGAGGGAGGCACTAGTCAGTGACTTGGGATTGACCTTACTGAGTTCATGAATGTACATATACAAAACACAAAGAATCTCAGTTCAGTCTCTACTCCTATAATCTATTGCAGGGATCATCAACTAGATTCAGCCACGGGACAATTGTCACGCCCTGGCCATAGAGAGGCTTTTTATTCTCTATTTTGGTTAGGCCAGGGTGTGACTAGGGTGGGCATTCTATGTCCTTTTTTCTATGTTTTGTATTTCTATGTCTTGGTCTGGTATGGTTCTCAATCAGGGACAGCTGTCTATCGTTGTCTGATTGAGAACCATACTTAGGTACCCTTTTCCCCCACCTGTTTTGTGGGGAGTTAACTTTGACTTTGTTCAGGGTACATAGCCCAAAGCTTCACGGTTGGTTTTTGTTCTTTGTTTTTTGTTCTTTGTTTTGTCTGTGTCATTTTTAAATAAAGGTCAAATGTACGCTTACCATGTTGCACCTTGGTCCAGTCCTTCAGCCAGCCGTGACAACAATTTTTTCTTGAGCGGATGATCAGGAGGCCGGAACTGCAATCTGACTGCAAGAAGCTTAAATAGATATATTTGACAAAAAAAAGAGTTCATTTCAAACCTTGCTTGCACTTGTATATACGATTACATATACTGTATCTCTATGCAAGGGAAAACTTTGGAACAGATTTCCAAAATTAAAATCACTTGGAGCTGATTTGCTGATGTTTATACATTCTTCTGTCCACATTTATGTATTTTGTAAAGAAACTTGGGGGGCCAAATCAAATCAGTGGTGGGCCTGGTTGGGGAACCCTGATTTATTGCATGGTTCAGAGAGAACATGAGGTAACTCAACATTGCACACTCCACTTGCTCTCCAGCAACCATAATGGCCTGAAATGAGCATTTTGCTTTTCACCTTAGGTGAACTGAAGTACAAGCACCACTGTCAATTTCAAAATAATATTTTGTCTGACTCCGTATCATACACTATGAGATATGAATTAATACGTGTGTACAGCAGCACCACAGTATTCAGTTGTTCAAGGTCCTCTAAACATTAAGAAACATCTCATCCACGAATACACTTCCAGTTCCATGTATCATTCTTGATTTAGCCATGTTTTGGCATTGTACTCTCTTGTATTGTAGTCCTGAAAAATCATCTTTGTAAACAACAAAAGGCAATTACGGAACACTAGGATGTTCTTCTGCTGTCTGCTGTCTATCAGTCTTCTTTGTAATTTAGAACAGTGTAGGCATGCCTGTTCTCCTTTACCCGTGGCCAATAATGAAAGCCTGCTACTCCTCTGAAAAGCAGGAAAAGCTTCCACACAATAAGGCAGACAACGCAGGAAAAGCCATTGCTTGAAGTTGTAAGCGAATACATTACAAGTGATTGCGATTTGTAATGAAGGCAGCAGAGCATATTGTGCAAATGCTTTGCTTCTTAATGGTTTAATTAAGAACCTCACTAAATTGAAGAAAATTCTAGCGTTGAGATGAGCGAGTGGCTCTTCCAGATACAGCAGCACAGACTCCACCACAAGCAGATTGTGACGTACAGTGTTGCCCATTTTCTGCTTTATTAAAAAGAGGGGAGCCTCAGAGCACGGCAAATGTTGTCTAAACCAAATTATTTACAAATGCATAACATCGTCGTGTCACTCTCATTTCCTTCCCCAATTCAACAAAGGCCTGCGTCTGGGCCTCTGAGCCTCTCAGAAACTGTGTTTTAGTTTAATTAATTAACTAAAAACTATCACAACTGCCAAACCTAAATAAATACATGAGGGGAGGTGCATTACCTTTTTTTTTGTTTCACAGTGTTTCCAATCCTCATTAGTCCAGCCTTCACTAATACGCCCACTCCCTCATAAGCATTCAGGTTTTCCCTCCTGGCTGACTTTTAACTAGCAGAACTGCAAACAGGGTTAGTTCATTCAACCTGTCAGCTAGTGAGTTAATTTATCATTTACCCAGGCGCTGCAGACCTAAATCTGCTTCCTGCTGCCAGGCAGGGTCCTCTGTCCCTCAGCAAGCAACTGGGATTAATGATCCTCCTCATCAGGACAATCTGCACAAGTGCCCACAGCTCGTAAACCCTGGCTGGGATAGATCAAACCTCAATCCGCTCTGTAAGGCTTATTTATCTCCCCAGTGACAGACCCACACTCCTTACTCCTTTCTCTCTCTCTATCTATCTACAAGACCATCTCTCAACCATTCTCTCTATTCTCCATCTCTCTCAACCTCTCTCTCTATCCCCCAACAACTGTTTGTTTAGTCCAATACACAGGTTGCAGGGAATAGCATTTAATATCATAGATTTAGATCTCTCATTCTCTATCTCGTTCTCACTCCCTCTTTCACACAGCCCCAGGACATTTTGGCTTGAGCCAGACTGGCATATTATCAATCACCCAACCCCAATCTGGCCACTCACTGTGTTGTTGAATCACTGTGGTGAGGTACAACGGAAGATGTGAGGAGGACAGTCCCTGCAGTTTTGCTAGTCCAACCCCTATAACCTCCACCCCCCATTGATGGCAATTGTCATACAGGCTTAACTCCACCAGGTTTTGCAATTCAGACGTATTGATTATCTGCAGAGCGGGGAGCACCATGCCAAAATCTCAGCAGGAGGTTCATCTGGGGTGATAATGAGCTCCTATGAAAACACAACATCCTCTATCACCGCTTCTCCTTCTAGGTGTTATTAACCAAGAGACCTAGGCTATGTAAAGGATATAGCAAGCCCTCAAATCTACTTAATTTAGCTTTAAAAGCTACAAAGCTGGCCTCCAAAGGGTGTATTTAATTATTCGAAATGGCTTTAAAGACATCTCCATTAAATGTGAAATGTCTAAACCTTAGGTCTGCCATAGCAGTTTGACCCACATCTAAACCTTTCATAATATGATGGAACTGTGTTATTAAAATGGATGCTTGAAGATTGCAATTTTGTTGATCAATGCACCTTGTTTGTGGTTGGTTGGCTTCAGCTCCAATCCCCTTTGATCAATTTTAATTTGGATGACCTTTCATCCATTACCTCAATATCTCTTGGCACCAATGTATTGATGAAATGGTCTGAAGAACGCACTATTTTCAAATGCCATTTTAAACCATTTTACCTCAATTACAGATAGCCTATAAACCATGGTCACATAAAATTGGGATTCATATCTGGCTACAGTAGGCCTATGTGGACCACCTACACACATTGATGCTGAGTTTAAACCTTGGCCTTAAAGGGAGGAATAGATGCAGTGGCAAACTGAAATACTAGTGTAACAACCTAGGATTAAAAATATAAAAAATCTTGCGCTTTCTTTAATAAGGAGGATGCCCTTTAGCGCTGACCTCGTCCATCTTCTGCACTGCATGGAAGAGCAAAACCCCACATGAACCTAATCTTTGGCAAAACGGAAAATAATGTCATGAATGGAATAAGAAAAAAGCCAAGGAACACGATTGCCATCTAGCGGAGAAAGAGGTAATCGTGTTGAAGTCCTTTGCCAGTACTGTCGTACATCGAAGGGCTTCATCTCTGTTGTAATACGGCAACTTGCCTTCATTTAGGAAATCAGACATGGCTTTCTCAGTGATTTGCAGCGAAACACAGAGCAGGGCAGAAAGCGTGTTATAGTTCGACATTTTAACAGATGTAGGTGCGAGTTAGATGTTTTTACTTTTAGATATCACCACATTTGATAAACAGTTCAAAATAAACGTGTGTTGTAGATGTAAAAAAATAAATAAAAAGGCGTCTGGCATGCAACGCTGAAAGCCCCCTTGAACGTTCCACAACAGACCAACGATTTATAAAAACCCTGAATTGCTGTTGTTATGGCCATTGAGTGGCTTTGAAGCCACCGATCGGCCATATTGGCACTCCCCAGAAGGAACAGTCGATAGGAATGAAGGCAAGTCTACAGTACTTAGATTAAATGTTTCAAGGACAAAATTACATGCCTTGCAGTCCAAACACAAAGTAGACGGGATGTCGGGCTTAAACCCTCAGCCCTTGAATGACGTTATACATGGTCACATCTTGAGTGTACCTTAAATGTCTCTTGTCCAAGCCAGGGAAAGTGATCGGAGAGGCAACGTCTTTGGTGGAAATCTTGAAATTGATCTTAAAAACTAAAGATATTAAGGTATGTGTGTACCAACCCACAAATGTAAATCACCAACCCACAAATGTAAATCACTATCCACAAATGCAATTTACTAGCCACAAACAAACAGATTACTTTTTTTTTTATAGCTGCAGATATACAGGTCATTTCCAAGGGCCTTAAGAAAAATCACTGCCATTGAGATTTGCATATAGGAGAGTGAAAGATTATTGTGGGTAGCTGGACAGGTAGGATGACTGACAATAGTCAAGGTGAACAGGTCATGTGACAGAGGAATGGATGAGACTGAGGCAGGAATTCCTTTAACCACAAAGTAGTATATTTATTGGGCAGTTTGCTGCATAACAAAGGATACAGAATAAAATGTATCCAATCAAATTCAAATCAGAAAGTCAAATCAGAATCATTCTCATTATTAACCGAATGAGATCATTCAGAAATAAGGTTCCATAGGAATTCAATATGAAGAAGAATGGAGTAATTTAGGATCATATCCATTCATTATAATAATGAGAAGGATAATGCTTATAAATCTCTGTTATCAGTTATTCAATCTATAATCTCCAGTTGATATCAGAATTTATCAGTTCAGCAAACAATTACATTTCATATTTCATCCTTCCAGCTTAGTCTTTATATGTACATGTAATTTCATTACATTTTAACCATATTTCAATGGCATAATTGGCCTGTGATGATCTGTAGGGCTGTGATCATTTTCATTTACATAACACAATATGTTTGAAGCGTGCGCTCCAAGCTGCTCTCCGCGGTAATAACTATAAATAATAACTGATGGCCGGCTCTCCCGATCGCAACAGATAGTTCAGATGAAAGGTAACAGATGAAAGGTAACAGATTCGGTGGATTTACGTTGATTCACAGACGCACAGAATGTCTGGATTAAAAAGAGTTGAGGAAGAGAAAGCAGCGAGTTCGGGCGGTGGCGATTTCCTCCTTTTTAATGAGTTGAGACATTTTCACCTCGCCTAATTAAAGCACCCCTGGCCCAGCTGAGCATGTGGCCATGAATTAAAGGACGATTCCACCAACTCCATGGGCCTTTCTATAGAGAGATATGCGCAAACATGACAGATATTTGGAAGCTTATGTAGTATATACTCATTAAGTATGCAGTACACAGTATTTTTAGTGTGGGTATTCGAACACAGCTACCGTTCATTTACAGTATACTCAAATGAACTGATTGTGTACAGTATGTTAGTATGGGTATAAGAACACAGCTACCGTTCATTTACAGTATACTCAAATGAACTGATTGTGTACAGTATGTTAGTATGGGTATAAGAACACAGCTACCGTTCATTTACAGTATACTCAAATGAACTGATTGTGTACAGTATGTTAGTATGAACTGTTCATTTACAGTATACTCAAATGAACTGATTGTGTACAGTATGTTAGTATGGGTATAAGAACACAGCTACCGTTCATTTACAGTATACTCAAATGAACTGATTGTGTACAGTATGTTAGTATGGGTATAAGAACACAGCTACCGTTCATTTACAGTATACTCAAATGAACTGAGTATACTCAAATGAACTGATTGTGTACAGTATGTTAGTATGGGTATAAGAACACAGCTACCGTTCATTTACAGTATACTCAAATGAACTGATGTTATGTTAGTATGGGTATAAGAACACAGCTACCGTTCATTTACAGTATACTCAAATGAACTGATTGTGTACAGTATGTTAGTATGGGTATAAGAACACAGCTACCGTTCATTTACAGTATACTCAAATGAACTGATTGTGTACAGTATGTTAGTATGGGTATAAGAACACAGCTACCGTTCATTTACAGTATACTCAAATGAACTGATTGTGTACAGTATGTTAGTATGGGTATAAGAACACAGCTACCGTTCATTTACAGTATACTCGAATGAACTGATTGTGTACAGTATGTTAGTATGGGTATAAGAACACAGCTACCGTTCATTTACAGTATACTCAAATGAACTGATTGTGTACAGTATGTTAGTAATAAGAACAACTGATTGTCAAATGAACAGTATGTTAGTATGGGTATAAGAAACAGCTAGCAGTATACTCAAATGAACTGATTGTGTCAGTATGTTAGTATTTAAGAACACAGCTATCATTTACTCAAATGAACTGATTGTGTACAGTATGTTAGTATGGGTATAAGAACACAGCTACCGTTCATTTACAGTATACTCAAATGAACTGATTGTGTACAGTATGTTAGTATGGGTATAAGAACACAGCTACCGTTCATTTACAGTCAAATGAACTCAAATGAACTGATTGTGTACAGTATGTTAGTATGGGTATAAGAACACAGCTACCGTTCATTTACAGTATACTCAAATGAACTGATTGTGTACAGTATGTTAGTATGGGTATAAGAACACAGCTACCGTTCATTTACAGTATACTGAAATGAACTGATTGGGTATAAGAACACAGCAGTTCATTTATGTATACTTGAACTGATTGTGTACAGTATGTTAGGTATAAGAACACAGCTACCGTTCATTTACAGTATACTCAAATGAACTGATTGTGTACAGTATGTTTAGTATAAGAACACAGGTATTTAAGTATACTGAAATGAACAGCTACCGTTCATTTACAGTATACTCAAATGAACTGATTGTGTACAGTATGTTAGTATGGGTATAAGAACACAGCTCTTCACTCGCTCCCTCAAGCTAATTTGCGGGCCGAAGGGGTAATGTTTGTGAATTTTTCATCCACTAAAGATGGCAATCAAACTGCATCCGGTTTTGACGAGGGTAAATGTCTAGCACGAGGCCTGAGGGGGTAAAATGTCTAGCACGAGGGCTGAGGGGGTAAAATGTCTAGCACGAGGGCTGAGGGGGTAAAATGTCTAGCACGAGGGCTGAGGGGGTAAAATATCTAGCACGAGGGCTGAGGGGGTAAAATGTATGTGTTTGTACTGCAGCCCCTGTTTCTAGTTTAATAATTTCACTGCATCCGCTAGCTAGAACATCTGCTAAACTATGTACACAACCAAAAAACTTTGATTTGAAAATGATATACTTTCAGGACAATGTTTCCTAGATTATTTATTTAAAATGATGCTTAGCACACATAATATAATTTAAAGTATGAATTAAGGTGTCTGTACTAGAATAAATGTGGCCAAAACAGTAAATGCATTTCTATAGCTTTCAAAATATTTTTTACACTGGTGAGGGAGTGCCAAGATGGAGAGGCATGGTGGCTTCAACACAGCGGCCCCTATCAGTCAGCTAGTGTATACAGTATATAAATAATTGGAAAAGATACATGGTCCTTCTGCAGCAGGATGAAGTAATGACTGTAAAATTGCCACAATGTATCTTACAGACTAAGCTCTGTTCTGAACAGAGATGTTAAGCAATTCGGGAAGAAGTACATGACTCATATGAAGAAGCGTGCTGGAACTCTGACCAGGTAACTATAATTACATGACAGGTGCACATGCACTCAAGAGGGACAGTATTGGCATATGTGTGGCAACAACAATGATGAAAACGTGGGTCCCAATTATTAGACTGGGTGCCAGTCTGTTTCTGCTCTCTTGCCAACTCCTTATGGAATTTTTAATGCCAGTGTTTTGCTCGACAATAACAACGGAGTAGGCAAAAGTACAAACAGATCTGGGACCAGGGTACCCAATCATCTCTCCTTTCTTCTGAAGTATGCACCACTGCTCTTCATGGATTTGAAAGGAATTTACTGGTATATGGAAACTCCCTTTAGCCCATGCCAAGACCAATCCAATTATTTTACATTTGTGGGAAGTAGTGAAAAGTGTTAAAAAATAAAATGACCAGCCTTTCGTGAACTTGCACTTGACTTTTCCCTCTCACAATATCTACTTTTTTGAGGAAAAATGTACTTACTATGACTGTGATATGTGATTTGTGGTTGTTCCACCTAGCTATCTTAAGATGAATGCAATAACTACACTGAGTGTATAAAACTTTAAGAACACCTTCCTAATATTGAGTTGCAACCCCACCTCTTCCCTCAGAACGGCCTCAATTTGTCTAGGCATGGACAAGGTGTCGAAAGCATTATACGGATGCTGGCCCATGTTTACTCCAATGCTTCCTTCCCACAGTTGTGTCAGGTTGGCTGGATATCCTTTGGGTGGTGGACCATACTTGATACACACAGGAAACTATTGAGCGTGAAAAATGGAGTTCTTGACACAAAACCTACTACCATTCCCCGCTCAAATGCACTTACAGTGGGGCAAAAAAGTAGTTAGTCAGCCACCAATTGTGCAAGTTCTCCCACTTAAAAAGATGAGAGAGGCCTGTAATTTTCATCATAGGTACACTTCAACTATGACAGACAAAATGAGAAAAATAAAATCCAGAAAATCACATTGTAGGATTTTTAATGAATTTATTTGCAAATGATGGTTATAATTATTGCCCCACTGTACATATTTTGTCTCTGAATGGCACACACACAATCCATGTCTCAGTTGCGTCAAGACTTAAAAATCATTCTTTAAGCTGTCTCCTCCCCTTCATCTACACTGATTGAAGTGGATAGAACAGGTGACATCAAATCAAATGTTATTTGTCACATGCGCCGAATACAACAGGTGTAGACCTTACAGTGAAATGATTACTTACAAGACCTTAACCAAATATGCAGTTAAGAAAATACTTTTTTTTAGGTAAGAGATAAGAAAAATAAATAATTAAAGAGCAGAAGTAAATAACAATTTGCGGGGTTATATACAGGGGGTACCGGTACAGAGTCAATGTGCCGAGGTAGTTGAGGTAATATGAACATGTAGGTAGAGTTATTAAAGTGTATGCATAGATAACAGAGAATAGCAGCAGTGTAGAAGAGGGGGGCAATGCAAATAGTCTGAGATCATAGGGATCATAGCTTTCACCTGGTCAGTGTATGTCATTGAAAGAGCAGGTCCTTAATGTTTTGTACACACAGTGTAAGTTGCTTTGAATCTGAGCTAAATTACTAAAATATAAATTGGGAGGCAGCCTGTGGGTACATGATATTACTACTATTATAAGGCTACACCATATATAGTGCATTTGGAAAGTATTCAGACCCCTAGACTTTTTCCACATTTTGTTATGTTACTGCCTTATTCTAAAATGTATTACATTGATTTTTTCCCTCATCAAGCTACACACAATACCCCATCATGAGAAAGCAAAAACTGTTTGTCTTTTTTTACAAATGTATAAAATTAAAATAAACTGAAATATGATATTTACATAAGTTTCAGACCCTTTACTCAGTACTTTGTTGAAGAACCTTTGGCAGCGATTACAGTCTCAAGACTTCTTGGGTATGACGGTACAAGCTTGGCACACCTCTATTTGAGAGAGAGAGAGAGAGGCAGCTGCATGTGAGCTCTCATTTTTCAACATGTTTTTTACAAAAGGACAGATTTGGAGTTAGATCAACTTGGATTTTTCGGCAGGGACATATGCCGGATGCTACCTTCTACAAGTTTGGCCACAATTAACTGAAGGGATTATAGCTACCAAGGTGTCCTTTTCCCAAGCTATACGGAGGGTGCTCTAGCAAACAAACAGCAGAGACCTGAAGACACCATTCAACCTGGAACAGAGCGAGTAGTGTTGTCTGATGCTATTTTGAAAGCCAAGAAGAAGAAAAAAAGAAAAAATGAAGTACATTACAATGATATATTTTACTTTATGGGGACTGAATGCTGAGTTAAGGCTGCCAGGCTTGCTAGGACAGACCAGATACAACTTCAATTAGCACTAAGGTGTGACTACGTGAGATGTGTCGAGGCCTTTGGGCCCAACAAGTGGCAGGAGTCTTTGAAGCCCCCTCCTGCTGTTCAAAGATCAGTAGTGACACTTACTCCCATTGCCTGCTGCACCGCTGCATGGATTCCACCTGGCGAGAGTTATAAAGAGAGTTATAAAATATGACAGCTTGTGTTGCGTTGCGTCAATCTTTCCTCAGTTAGCGCTAGGACAAATGTAGCCTACAGTTTTCCGATTTGGATGATTGTGTTATGCTAAGGAATATCTGTGAATATCAGAACATTGCATCCTAAAATAAACTGCTCACATTATGGATTTAACTTTGTAGGGACTAGGTTAGTGAAAATAGTTTCTGAAAAAAGTGTGGCCAGCTCAAATGTTGATTGTTGCGTCATTCGAAACTGGCCGTTCTAAATAAGCGTTCTAATCACATGGGTGTGATCGTGCGCTTCAGTAACCACTGTGACTGTGTGACCCGTGTGATGGTACGTGAAAGGGTTAACCTCTCTGAAAGTGCAGGGTGCCAAATTCAAAACAAAAATCTCGCAATTAAAATTCCTCAAGCATTTTACACCATTTTAAAGATAAAATTCTCATTAATCCAGCCACAGTGTGATTTAAAAAAGGCTTTACAGCAAAAGCACTAAACAATTATGTTAGGTCACCACCAAGTCACAGAAAAACACAGCCATTTTTCCAGCCAAAGAGAGGAGTCACAAAAAGCACAAATAGAGATAAGATTAATCACTAACCTTTGATGATCTTCATCAGAGGACACTCATAGGACTTCATGTTACACAATACATGTATGTTTTGTTCGCTAAAGTGCATATTTATATCAAAAAATCTAATTTTACATTGCCCCGTTACGTTCAGTAGTTCTAAAACATGCAGTGATTTTGTAGAGAGCCACATCAATGTACAGAAATACTCATAAATGTTGATGAAAATACAAGTGTTATACATGGAATTAGAGATACACTTCTCCTTAATGCAACCGCTTGTCAGATTTTTAAAAACTTGACGGAAAAAGCAAACCATGCAATAATCTGAGTACAGCATTCAGACAACAAAGCAGCCAAAAAGATATCCGCCATATTGTGTAGTCAACATTAGTCAGAAATAGCATTATAAATATTCACTTACCTTTGATGAAATTAATCAGAATGCACTCCCAGGAATCCCAGTTCCACATTAAATGTTTGATTTGTTCGATAAAGCTCATAATTTATGTCCAAATAGCTTCTATAAACAACTCCAAACGCGCGTTCAGGTTCAGGTCCAGCCGAACATCGGACGAAAAGTTCAAAAAGTTATTAAAGGTCGTAGAAACATGTCAAACGAAGTATAGAATCAATCTTTAGGATGTTTTTATCATAAATCTTCAATAATGTCCCAACCGGAGAATTCCTATGTCTGTAGAAAATCTATTGAACGAGAGCTAAATCTCTCGTGACCGCGCATCACGAGCCTGTGGCACTCTGCCAGACACCTGGCTCAATCCCCTCTCATTCTCTCCCCCTTCATAGTAGAAGCCTCAAAGTTCTAAAGACTATGGGCCTCCCGGGTGGCGCAGTGGTTACTGCAGCGCCAGCTGTGCCACCAGAGACTCTGGGTTTGCGCCCAGGTTCTGTCGTAACCGGCCGTGACCGGGAGGTCTGTGGGGCGACGCACAATTGGCCTAGCGTCATCCGGCTAAGGAGGGTTTGGCCGGTAGGGATATCCTTGTCTCATCGCGCACCAGCGACTCCTGTGGCGGGTTGGGCGCAGTGCACGCTAACCAAGGTTGCCAGGTGCACGGTGTTTCCTCCAACATATTGGTGCGGCTGGCTTCCGGGTTGGATGCGCGCTGTGTTAAGAAGCAGTGCGGCTTGGTTGGGTTGTGTATCGGAGGACGCATGACTTTCAACCTTTGTCTCTCCCGAGCCCGTACAGGAGTTCGATGAGACAACAATTGGATACCACAAAAAAGGGGTAAAAAAAAATTACATGTAAAAAAGTTCTAAAGACTGTTGACATGTAGTGGAAGCCCTAGGAAGTGCAATATGACCCATTTACACGGTATATGTCACGGCAGATTTCCTCCTCTGAAGAGGTGTAAGCAAGGATCGGACCAATACGCAGCGTGGTAGGTGTCCATGTTTTTAATAGGGGAAAAAAACTGAACACACTTTACAAAATAACAAACGTGGCAAAACCGAAACAGTCCTATCTGGTGCAGAGAACACAAAGACAGGAAACAATCACCCACAAAATACCCAAAGAACATGGCTGCCTAAATATGGTTCCCAATCAGAGACAACGATAAACACCTACCTGTCTCTGATTGAGACCCAATCTAGGCAACCATAGACTTACATAAACACCTAGAATGAACACAAACCCATAAATCTACAAAAAAAACCTAGACAGTACAAACACCCTAGATGAGACAAAACCATACATCACCCATGTCACACCCTGGCCTAACCAAAATAATAAAGAAAACAAAGATAAGGCCAGGGCTTGACAGTATATTGGAATGGCAAAGAGTTGAAAAACTACAAACATCAAATTTCCCACTTCCTGGTTGGATTTTTCTCAGGTTTTCGCCTGCCATATGAGTTCTGTTATACTTACAGACATCATTCAAACAGTTTTAGAACCTTCAGAGTGTTTTCTATCCAATACTACTAATAATATGCATATATCAGCATCTGGGACAGAGTAGCAGGCAGTTTACTCTGGGCACCTTATTCATCCAAGCTACTCAATACCTTCCCCCCTGTCACCAAGAAGTTAAGGAAGAGTGTTTTGAATACTGATGTTAACCTTTATAGTTATAACCTTTTTCGGAAAGATCGATCTTCCAAAGGTGGGGGAGTGGCAATCTTTACCAAGGATCACCTCCAGTTGTCTCCACCAAGTCTGTCCCCAAACAATTTAATTTGATGGTTTCAAGCATTACACTTTCAAATGGCTCTTTGTTGACTGTTGCTGGGTGCTATCATCCTCCATCAGCACCGGTCTGTACCCTACCTGCCCTAAGCTCTCTCCTGACCCCATACCCTAAGTCTAAATTTGTCCTGCTGGGTGACCTAAAATGGGACATGCTTAATACACCTGACCAAGTCCTAAAGCAATGGCACTCCCTAAATCTTTCTCAGATCATCACCAATCCCACAAGGTATGACTCCAAACACCCAGAAAAGGCTACTCTCCTCGATGTTATCCTCACAAATAATCCTGATAGGTATCAGTCTGGTGTTTTCTGTAATGACCTTAGTGATCACTGTTTTACAGCCTGTGTTCGTAATGGATGCTCAGTGAAACGACCTGTCCTGATTTGGCATAGACGCTTGCTAAACAACTTGAAAGAGCAAGCATTCCTTCATGAACTGGCCTGTAAAATGGTATAGAATCAGCTTCATCCCCTCTGTCGAAGACGCTTGGACCTTCTTTTTTGATATTTTCAGTGGTATTGTTAACAAACACGGCCCCATAAAGAAAATGGGAATTAAAAACAGTTTCAGCCCCTGGTTCAACCGTGATCTTGCAGGGTTACTCTACCTCAAGAAATGCATCTGGTGAAAGGCTTGGGACACGTGTACTCAGGCTGACTGGCTCAGGTAAATGGGAAATAAGTGACTCAGGCTATCTGGAAGGCCGAAGTTAGTTACTTTTAAGGAGCAGTTCTCTCTCTGTGGGTCTAACCCCAAGAAGTTTTGAAAAGGTTAAAGACCAAGAGAATAAACCCTCCTCTTTACAGCTGCCCATGTCCCTTAATGTTGATGATGGGGTTGTTACTGACAAGAAGCACATGGCTGAGCTCTTTAATCACCACTTCATTAAGTCAGGATTCCTATTTGAGTAAGCCATGCCTCCTTGCCAGTCCAACATTTCCTCATCTCCCACCCATTCTAATGTGACTATCCCTGATGCTTCTCCCTCTTTTCCCCTGCCCCACTACAAAGTTTCTCCCTGCAGGCGGTCACTGAGTCTGAGGTGCTAAAGGAGCTCCTTAAACTCGACCCCCCAAAAACATCTGGGTCAGATTGTTTAGACCATTGGGCCTCACTCCCCCCTATATGAGATATCTACTGCAGCCCTCATCCTCCACATACAACACTCGTTCTGCCAGTCACATTCTGTTAAAGGTCCCCAAAGCACACACATCCATGGGTTGCTCGTCTTTTCAGTTCGCTGCAGCTAGCGACTGGAACGAGCTGCAACAAACAATCAAACTGGACAGTTTTATCTCAATCTCTTCATTAAAAGACTCAATCGTGGACACTCTTACTGACAGTTGTGGCTGCTTTGTGTGATGTATTGTTGTCTCTACCTTCTTGCCCTTCTCGATCCTTTGAAACCAAGATTGAACTCTTTGGCGTGGATGCCAAGCGTCACGTCTGGAGGAAACCTGGCACCATCCCTATGGTGAAGCATGGTGACGGTACCATGCTGTGAGGATGTTTTTCAGCTGCAGGGACTGGGAGACTAGTCTAACTCGAGGGAAAGATGAACAGAGCAAAGTACAGAGAGATCCTTGATGACAACCTGCTCCAGAGCACTCAGGACCTCAGATTGGGGCGAAGGTTCACCTTCCAACAGGACAATGACACTAAGCACACTGCTAAGACAACGCAGTAGTGGCTTTGGGACAAGTCTCAGAATGTCCGGACTTGAACCCGATCGAACATCTATGGAGAGACCTGAAAATAGCTGTGCAGTGATGCTCCCCATCCAACCTGACAGCGCTTGAGAGGATCTGCAAAGAAGAATAGGAGAAACTCTGCAAATACAGGTGTGCCAAGCTTGGAGAGTCATACCCAAGAAGACGCAAAGCTGTAATCGCTGTCAAAGGTGCTTCAACAAAGTAAAAATGTCTAAACAGTTTTTGCTTTGTCATTATGGGCTATTGTGTTTAGATTGATGAGGAACATTTTGTCTTAAAAAAAAAATCCATTTTAGAATAAGCCTGTAACAAAATGTGGAAAAAGTTAAGGGGTCTGAATACTTTCCGAATGCTGTGTGTGTGTGTGTGTGTGTGTGTGTGTGTGTGTGTGTGTGCGCACTACACCACACACACAAAAGGTGAGGTGAAAGCCTGCAGCAGACATACCCATGACACTAGCACCTACTTTATGTTAACTTTTTACAGGGCGATTCTCAGTGAGTTACTCTGGAATTCCCACAGTCCTTCAGAGTTTCAGAATTAAAGGTGCAGTTCCAAGGTGGCTTTTCAGGTAAAACGTGGATTGGAAGGTGTTAAATATATATATATATATATATACACACACACACACCCATAACTCCTTTGGTCAGTGTACCACCATGAAGAACAATTCACATGTGAAATAGGACAAATAAGTACTCACCAAATTATTTATTATTAAGGTATTATTTTCAATGCTTCATTGTCATACTATGCTATAACACGTCATATGTAAAAAAAGAGACAGACTGTCAATGATCCTGAAAAGGCTTTCACTTTCCCGTCAGGATGCCCAAAAGATGGAGACTTGGCTAAAATCATAGATTTTTACCCAGAAGACAGCAGCTCACTACAAATATCCTTCAATGTATTATTAAATGTCTCTAAAATCATACCAGTTCAAATTAGTTGTAGTAAGTCTTGGTCGAGACAGAATGGCCTTGTAATTCAAACGTGAGGCAGCTTGATGTAGAACTACACCGCCTGGACAGGACACTAGTCTTAGTTGTAATAATTGCTTAAATAAGTTGTAATAGTAGAGAAAAGTTATGCCTGGACCTAAATACTGTAATACAGAAATGTTGATTTTAATGCCTAGTAGCTACAGAGCAGCTTTTAATTAACATTGTTCTGTGCCGTTCTCTTTCATTACTCCTCTGCTTATCTGGTTCTTAACTCCACACCCACAGATTTCCCATCCAGGAGGTCCCCACGGTGCACAGGCTACAAATAGTGTTTGAGAACAGTGCCGACTTCTTTGGCAGAATAATTGTTTACTCCTTGGACATCCTGGGGGAAAGAGCTTTGTGACGTTTCTGTTTCTGCGTGAGAGAGGGAGCGACTTATAGGGAAAGAGAGGGTATAGTGCCATTGAAGAACATGACTGCTGGAAGACTACCACCCCAAATTAATTGTTTTGAATGGGAACCATATCTGATTGCTTTTGGTGAGGACATTTTAAGTTGGTTACCTGCTTGCGCACACAAAGAACAAGGGAAAAGGGAGGATTTGGCTCAGACAAAGAATCTGGATTTTATTGTGCTTTCCAGGCTTTAAGGTCACGCAACCACCTGCATATTCAAATGCTTGTGCTGTGCATTTGATTTCCCATTCCAAATGAACGTCGTAAAATGTGTATGCATTTTGTTTTTGAATATTTGTTTACTATCCATTGGTGCAAAACCTCCAGTTTTTTAAAATATATATTTAAAGATAGTTTGCCCCCCCCCCCCAAAAAAAAAGAAATATAAGCATTTCCATAATATAAAAAACTTGTTGAATAAATGTACAAGATAAGAACCACAGTGTCCCTTAACGTTGGAGCTTCCGTTCCAAGTGTCTTCACTACCAACCGCCTTTTGTGGCGTCAGTGTTTTGGTCAACCACCTCACCACTGATGCCAGCAGGTGATCCTCTGTTCAGCACAACGTCCTCTCTAACCACATCCTGGTACCCTTAGCTGGTGTCATGCTTTTTTCTTCAGGAGTTTCAGAATATGGTCCTCTAACACCTTTTGGACTGAAACAACACATGATTTACAAAACTTTTTTTACTTGATTACATGATTTACTTTTGCCAGGGAAGTTTTTTTTTTTAAATGTAAAACTTTTTTGTTGTTGAAGATGACAGATTAGAGAGGGTGCTTACCTTGTTTGTGTCCGAGGGCAACAGCTAAGGCCATTGGACTATACCCAGAATCTGCCTCAATGTTCATGTCTGCCCCTTTATCTGAATAACAATCATAAGACCATCATATGTATTTGTGCCACTTTGAGATGACTACAGTATTTTGGTTTTGGAGATCATTAATTAAAATGACCTGTGTGCAGGGGTATGAGGCAACGTACCTAAGAGGGCCTCAGCACACCTTACATGGTTCCCTCTAACAGCGTAAAGGAGAGGAGTACCACCATTCTTAAACATACAACATCCCATGAATAAAATCACCCAAAAACATACTGAAGACTGATGTGTGATATTTCTGAAGAAATCAAGAATCCTAATTTACACCCTTACCCAGTCATAAGCATTGATATCTACTCCATGTTCAAGAAGACGTTTCACTATGACTGCATAGCCTCCTGAGCTCGCCAGGGTCAAGGCACTCTCCCGTTCCCATGCTATCATACTAGGATCTGCCCCCTAAGACACAAGGTCATAGCAGCCACACAGGTTACAATCAACCACCACCCTGTTTATGACTAAACATTGAATTCAATGATCAAGGGTCTAGAAATATCACAAACGTTTTCCAGGAGGAAATCCACCATGGCTTTCTCTCCAAACGCTGCTGCCCACATGAGAGGAGTTAAGCCCCGTTCATCCTGGCGGTTTAATAATGAACTGTCTGCAAGGTCAACAAACATTTTAATTTTACACAGGACACTGCCTACAAGTCATCATGCTGGTTCCACAATACTACACAAGTCAGGCAAGTTCTACTCTTTGGAGTATTGGTAAGTGGATATGGACATTTCTCACCTTTGCTCAGGTGTGTGGCCACCTGTAAGACCTCCCCCTGGGCAGCTAGCTGGTGAATGGACAGAACTGATGAGACATCAAAGGGTCAGTGTTTTGTACATTTAATTGTCCATATACTAAATGATATGCATATAATACCTTAATCTCCATCAGTTATATACAAATACACAGGAATATACATATACAGTGTACATAAAACCACAGAGATATTTTAGGGTCATTCCTGTAACATTCCTGTGCATTATCTAATAGATTATGAATGAGAGTGCATACACAGTAGTGTTTAAGGTAATTTGCCGTGAACAAAGAGTTGAGTGTGTTTTCTGAGTTCAGACAGACATACTTACTGTCTAAAGTAGCTGGTCTGACTGTGACCTCGTTCCCACGCTGCCTATTCGTGAGGGTGGTGGAGTATTTCAACAGGCTCTCCTCCTCATCCACACCCATGTTCTCTGTAGTTACCATCACACCTGGTAGCAAGGAGCAATACAGATATTTCATCACATTTGCATACCCCAATGCCTATCATCATTTGAGACTGTATGCAAACTGAAAATGGTGTTGGCACATTCACTGCAGACAAATGGACAAGTGTGATTACTCTATGAGAAAGCCTATAGACCATGCAAAACCAGCAAAGAGTTGTAGGACTGACAGTCATACCATTTAACCGCTCTCCTCTGGCCTCCCCTGATAGACATGTAGTGGATTCCAATGCTAGGTCATCTGAGAATATGTGTAAACTGGCTGCAAGATCTGGTATCTCAACACCATCTGTGCCATCCATGGTCTCTTGAATCAAAGTAGAGATATATATTACTATATAGATTAGCTTTAGCCAACAGAAGTCAATAGAACAAATATGGAACAAATGTCTATGATTATCTCACTATCTCTTACTTTTCAAAGCTGAAATGATGGAAAACCATTCCACATCAGCTCTTGCAAAATAGGAAAGTCTCAATGGAACATTATAAATAGATTCATTTTTACCTTTATGTCGCAAGCAATGGTTTATATGTCCAGCTCACAATATCGGATAAAATAGCAACATCAATGTTTTATTCTTCACTCCAACTTCCTGATATCAAAACTGAAAGTGAGTTTATTTAGAAAATCCCATGATGCAATTGATAATGGTAAGCCGCCCGAACTGTCCATCCATTCATTACATTGCTTATAAATAACTTTATCCAATTAAGTGTTTTTGAATGTGTGCATGTGTAAATTATGAAATTGTTTGACTGATTTTATCTACGATAATTGTTCAATCCACCAGTAAACGTGAGATATGTCGGGAGAATAAATATCTAGGAACACATTTTTTAATTCGTGTTGCATTCCGAACATGATTTGTGATGCGCATGACAGTAACACATAAACTGCATGTTTATTTTTGGTAACGCTTCAACACGAATTAAACCCTTGCAAATATTTAATTGGAGATCGTTTAATGTGTATAAGATGGAGGACCAGGAGATGCAACTGAAAGTTAAAAGAGGTAATTAGCGAATACTTTATAGTACAATTGTTTGCTAAAGTCAACTGTCATCACCAGCTAGCTAACCTTAGCTAGTAGCTGCATTAGCTAAACAGCTAACGTAGCTATTTCTCATAACAGTATATATTATATTATTATATGTTTATCTCTGCAGTGACTGACAAATTCACGGAGAACATGTACGTGTTGGCTAACGAGCCATCAGTGGCTCTTTATCGACTGCAAGAACACGTTAGAAGGTCCCTCCCAGAGCTAGTACAACACAAAGTAAGTAACGTTAGTGAATCCAAAGCAGTTTAGCTACATATTAACTGCTAAGGAGAATAAATGTAGTTTTGTTACTTTACAGTAGCTATAATGGGCTGTCCAAAAACACGTCTAAAAACTAAATGTATACCGGTAGCTACTTTTGCAGTAACGTAATTCATAATATTATTCTCTGATCATCTCTTCCAGACAGATATGCAGAGCTGGGAGGAGCAAAGCCAAGGAGCAATCTACACTGTGGAATATGCATGCAGGTAATCTAGCCCAAGATGTACTCTTAAGGAGCCTCAATTGCGATACGGTTCTAGAAACATAAAGTCCTTTACTTTCATTTCGCATCACAAATACACTTACTTTACACTGTTTTAACTGGCTTAATCACAGTTGCAGCCAACAGTATTTTTTCAGTGACAACATGTTTTTGGTGGCCTTCTTCTGTTACAAACTGGTGTTTGGAGCATGCTAGATAGCTAATTAGCACAGGTGGACCCTCTGTCTTTCGTAAACATGCGCAGTAACATGGAGATATGGCCATGTGGGAACCATTAAAGGTGTGTATCAATTGAAGTATTTCTCACTGATATGAAAGATAAGGTCCTTATGCTTCCAAACCTGTACCGCAAGTGATGTGTGTTAATGTTCACACTAAGCGTCGGGTGTCTTAACAAAACTCTCTCGTACAGAAAACGCCTTCGTCCAGTGACTTCTGTGTAATTTTAATAGAACTGCGAGTCAACCCCCTTTTGGGTTCTCAGCTGAAGGTATGGACCACAGCTGGCTCCATGTGGGCTACAATTCTGACACTTTGTTTTAACGAATAGAAATTTTAATAATCCTCGCTTGTGATACGGTTTTAGAAACCTTTGGAACTTTCATACCAATGAGAGCGAATATTTCAAATACGCATTTTAACAAAGTTGCGCCTGGCTGTAATAAAGCCTGGTCTTACTTGGGTCCGACACATAACGAAAAAGACATTACAGACAAAAGACTTTACAATTGACATGCATTTAAAAACAACATGTAGTGTGTGTGTCAATCTTAGTTACTTACAGATCAGTACATACACACAAGTAGGTCACATGGGGGAGTTGTTGTGCCGTGATACCAGGTTTGCTGTTCAGTTGTGCTATATAAAATGGAAGGGAGTTCCATGCACTCGTGGCTCTGTATAATACTGTACATTTCCTTTCATTTGTTTTGGTCCTGGGGACTGTGAAAAGACCCCTGGTGGCATGTCTGGTGGGGGAAAGTGTGTGTACCAGTCCTGTGTGTAAGTTGACTATGCAAACCATTTGGAATTTCCAACACATTAATGTTTGTTATAAAAAAAAGAAGTGACGTGTTGTTTCCTCAACTCTTAGCCAAGAGAGCATGAATAGTATTACTATTAGACCTCTGATTACAAAGAGGGGCAAGACGTGCCACTCTGTTCTGGGCCAGCTGCAGCTTAACTAGGTCTTTCTTTGCAGGACTTCACCATATAACTGGACAATAATCAAGATTAGATCAAACTAGGGCCCGCAGGACTTTTTGGAGTGTGGTGTCAAAAAAGCAGAGCATCTCTTTATTACGGACAGACCTCTCCCCATCTTCACAACCATTTAATCTATGTTTTGACCTTGACAGTTTACAATCTAAAGTAACACTAAGTAATTTAGTCTCAACTTGTTCAACAGCTACACCATTCATTACCAGATTCAGCTGAGGTCTAGAACTTAGGGAATGATTTGTACCAAATACAGTGCTTTTAGTTTTGATGTTCAGGTTCAGGACCAGTATATTACTGGCCCCCCATTCCAAAACAGACTGCAACTCTTTAAGGTTATCAGTGACTTCATTAGCTATGGTTGCTGATGTGTATGTGGTTGAATCATCAGCATACATGGGCACACATGCTATGTTTAATGCCAGTGGCAGGTCACTGGTAAAAATAGAAAAGAGTAGAGAGCCTAAACGCAGGTCGATGTGTTGCAATCCGGATGTTTGCTCATGAACGAAGGCAGGTGCACAAGACGGAAGTACATGCACGCGATGCATGCATACTAACAGGTGTTTACAGTTGAAGTCGGAAGTTTACATACACCTTAGCCAAAAACATTTAAACTCAGTTTTTCACAATTCCTGACATTTAATACTAGTAAAAATTGTTTAGGATCACCACGTTATTTTAAGAATGTGAAATGTCAGAATAATATTAGTGATTTATTTCAGCTTTTATTTCTTTCATCACATTCCCAGTGGGTCAGAAGTTTACATACATTCAATTAGTATTTGGTAGCATTGCCTTTAAATTGTTTCACTTTGGTCAAGTGTTTCGGGTAGCCTTCCACAAACTTCCCACAATAAATTGGGTGAATTTTGGCCCATTCCTCCTGACAGAGCTGGTGTAACTGAGTCAGGTTTGTAGGCCTCCTTGCTCGCACACGCTTTCTCAGTTCTGCCCACAAATTTTCTATAGGATTGTGGTCAAAGCTTTGTGATGGCCACTCCAATACCTTGACTTTGTTGTCCTTAAGCCATTTTGCCACAACTTTGGAAGAATGCTTGGGGTCATTGATCATTTGGAAGACCCATTTGTGACCAAGCTTTAACTTCCTGACTGATGTCTTGAGATGTTGCTTCAATATATACACATCATTTTTCTGCCTCATGATGCCATCTATTTTGTGAAGTGCACCAGTCCCTCCTGCAGCAAAGCACCCCCACAACATGATGCTGCCACTCCCGTGCTTCACGGTTGGGATGGTGTTCTTCGGCTTGCAAGCCTCCCCCTTTTTCCTCCAAACATAACAATGGTCATTATGGCCAAACAGTTATATTTTTGTATCATCAGACCAGAGGACATTTCTCCAAAAAGTACGATCTTTGTCCCCATGTGCAGTTGCAAACTGTAGTCTGGCTTTTTAATGGGGATTTTGGAGCAGTGGCTTCTTCCTTGCTGAGCGGCCTTTCAGGTTATGTCAATATAGGACTCGTTTTTACTGTGGATATAGATACTTGTGTACCTATTTCCTCCAGCATCTTCACAAGGTCCTCTGCTGTTGTGGGATTGATTTGCACTTTTTCGCACCAAAGTGTATTAATCTCTAGGAGACCGAACGCGTCTCCTTCCTGAGCGGTATGATGGCTGCGTGGTCGCATGGTGTTCATACTTGCGTATGCATACTTGGTACCTTCAGCCATTTGGAAATTACTCCCAAGGATGAACCAGACTTGTGGAGGTCTACAATTTATTTTCTGAGGTCTTGGCTGATTTGTTTTGATTTTCCCATGATGTCAAGCAAAGAGGCACTGAGTTTGAAGGTAGGCCTTGAAATACATACACAGGTACACCTCCAATTGACTGAAATTATGTCAATTAGCCTATCAGAAGATTCTAAAGCCATGACATCATTTTCTGGAATTTTTCAAGCTAAAGGCACAGTCAACTTATTGTATGTAAACTTTTGACCCACTGGAATTGTGATACAGTGATTTATAAGTGAAATAATCTGTCTGTAAAAAAATGTTGGAAAAATTAGTTGTGTCATGCACAAAGTAGATGTCCTCACCGACTTGCCAAAACTATAGTTTGTGGAGTGGTTGGAAAAACTCCAACCTAAGTGTATGAAACTTCCGACTTCAACTATACATGGACTTGCGCATGTGCCAGGTGATATAAATTGTGTTGTACCGGTGCTCTAAAAAGCTGGGGAAACAATACTTTTCTGTGGATATTTTGTTTAAAATTTAGAGCAGCTGAAGGACCAACCACACAGACAACCGGTAAAGTTCAAATGTAATTTATTCAACATTCTGGCTTGTCATTAAACTCTACAATTTTGCAGTGCTTTGTTTCAGACTGTATACCAAGAATTGGTATAAAAGTCAGATTTATTAGGCAAGTGTTACTCAACACAGCCAGGTGCATCGGGCAGTGCCAGGGCATTTCACACAAGGCTAAAGGGGGCGTCCAATGACCCAAAGTTATGCGACGGAATTGGAGTCATGGTCTAAAGTCTACTGTTTAGGATTTTAATTATATTGAAAACATTGATCGGCAATTCAATGTTGTATTTGTTAACACACATTCATATTTTCATTTCCAGTGCAGTGAAAAGCATGACAAACAGCAGCCTGTACTTCAAAAGTATCGATGGCCTCCTTCGTCAAGCCATCAGCATGAAGGAACAGATCAGCACCTCCCAGGGGCGCAGGTAAGAGGCAGTAAACAACCACTCACTTTGACTCTGGGAAACCATAATAACACTGTGTCCTTTACACAGTAACAACACTGTATCCTTCATTTGTCTGATTGCCCACAACCCACTCATCACTGCTGAGGAGAAAAAAAACACAATCTCCCTGCTCAAGGGTGGAGTTGGAGGCTTATAAACTCCTTTTGAGTGAAAGCCAAGGTAACTTTTTCATAGACGTGGCCCACATTTCTTGTTCGTAGTTATTTTCCTTTGCAATCATCCTTTCTTTGCATTATTTTATTTGCCATTTTTGTGTCTCAGTTCTGTTTACTTTATTATTTCCCTCCATTGGCACATGCATGCAGCGCACATGAAGCGACCCCCTCTCCCATTCCCCCTGCCACTCCACCACATCCCCCATCCACTTCCTCCTGACCTCTGGAAGACACTGTCCAAGGTTAGTGGTTCCTCAGGCATCACTCAAAGCTATACTTGGACTCAAGGACTTCTAGGCACTCTCTTGACTTTCAAGTAAGTGCACTAGAATGAAGCTGAATGTGCTAATACTGGTTTACTTAAAATGCTCCACTTTATTTTTTACACAGTGTTTTGTATCAACATACTCACAACCTTTATTCAAAGTTATGACATGTTTGTTTTACAGTATGCAGACTAAACACTACCAAATTTATCTACACATTGTGTAATATACAGTTTTGGCAATATATTTCAAGGACCACCTTTGGTCTTTACCAAACAATTTAGAAAATATAAAGCATTTCTCTGCCACTTGTTAAATTGTATAATCACGTAGCAACTATAGCATTAGCTGTAGCTATAAGTTACTAACATTTTCCATTGGAATACCAGTAAGTAAACATTCTAGAGAGGGTTTAATAGTGATGGTTTCTGTGTAAAAAGTCAATACAAAGGCAATAAGGGAACGAGATGTTAGGAAAGGTGTATTAAAATGACAGTTTCACTGTATGTCTGTATTGAAATGTACAGTAATAGTATTAGTGGTGCTTGGATCATGAAGGGATAACTCAGAGCTTTTAAATAGCTTCAGATATTTTCTATCCATACTGTATCCTTCGGGAACGTTTGATGGTTGGTTAGGAATGTACTAACTGCTAAGACTTTGCAGGTCAGGTCACACCAGAGTAGAGTCTTTACTGGAGGCTCCTGACTTGCGGGCCAGCACGCTGCGCATCTCATTGTTAATGCCATTCCAGGGCTTAGATGGAGACTGCAGCAGCCCTGACTCTGTTGACAGGGTCCTGTGCATTCTAGAACCACTTCCACCACTACTGTAGCCCTCCTTGTCACTGCTGTGGCTCTGAGGGCTGTGGGATGGGGAGTACTGATGCTGGTGATGCTGCTTAGGGTCGGTGCAGGGAGGGGGGTAGGACAAATGCCGGTGGAGTTGGGAGTTGTTGCGGTGCCTCCTGGGTTTTTCCCCATCTTGGAGCTTGCCTTGCCGGGTGGCAGGGGTGCTCCCACCGTGCTGGTTCTGGTACAAGGTGTCAGTGTGTTCCCCACCGCGGTAGTGTTGGGCGGTACGGGCGGCTTTGACCAGGGAGTGAATCACGATCATCAGCAGAATCAGGATGCCCGAGGCCAGTACGCATGCGCTCGCTATGCCTGTCTCTACCTCAAACACCAGCAGCATGTAGATGGACATAGCTGCAGCAGAGAGAGAGGGATAGAGAGAGAAAGATAAACAGAATAACAGGGGGAGATGGACACAGTGACAGGTACAGAAAGATGAGTCTATACACTGTAAGAAAGATCACTTTTCAGATCACTTTTTCTCCCTGGGGTGGACAACTCTAATGTAGTGCATTGCCACGGTTGTGTTTTTGTGACCTATTTTACTATATTGGACATCTCTCAGCAGGAGAAGAACCACAGACCCAAGAGTGCTGAAGGAAGGAGGAGAGAAACACAGCTCTGGGACATGATGATGATGACGATTTTGTGGCATTGCAGTGAGGCTCTGGCCAAGTTCCCTCTGAAAGGGAGCTGTGGGGTCAGGAGGTCATTCACCCTACCATCACAATGGTGCCCTGCCCCCACCACCTCAACAAGACACTCAATGGAATGGAAAGCCAGCAGCTTTGCCAGGACATACATTAACACGTCAAAGATGTCATTATTTTGGGCCTTGTGTATCAATCAATTGGAGGGACTCTGAAAGTAGTGACTTTTGCCTCTGCTGCAAATTAACTGGAATATATCTGTAGGAATCTAAATTAAGTTTTCCTTTCTAGGGTCACAACTATTTGGTAGAAGCTGTTAATTGTTTAGCCGTTGGTCTAAACGTATGTAATGTCTGATAATTTAGCTAAAGCAGATTCACTTAAAAGCTTGCACGTGAGGTTCATTTGTATTTATTATGGAACCCCATTAGCTGCTGCCAAAGCAACAGCTACACTTCTTGGGATCCAGCAAAAATGAATGCAGTAATATATATTAGAATATAATTTTAAACATTAAAATAAATGTTACAACATATTAACTGTCTCTCTGCAGGCCACTACTCTAATGCAACACACTATCCAGGTGTGTGTACATATGTGTGTGTAGGGTACCTGTGTGTGTACATATGTACCCATGTGTGTGACCCTTCAGTCCTCACTGTTCCATAAGGTGTATTTGTCTTTTTAAAATCTGACTTTATTGCTTTTGGGAGTTACTTGATGTGGAATAGTTATGTGGGCTGACTACTGTGTACATAACGCTACCAAATATGTAGCAGTTTGTTACTTTTGATTTTGCCAATGAGTTTGGGGTGACAAGTGTGAAGACCAGCTGGATGCAGATTGCTTTGGTCCACAATATGTCCTGGTCATTAACTAGGCCTTACTGTTATTTGTTGTTGGTCTTACCTGCTAAGTATACTGAAACCCCAAGGCAAAATAGTCCGATGGCCACATGTCGGACAGCTCGGCTATCCAATAGGAACCAGTCTGCTCTGTGGGAGGAAATGAAGCAAATGCAATCAGTTACATGACCATACTATTAGTGGAAAGTGCTAAATTATGTATTTAGACCAAAATAAATTCAAGGTTGCAATTAGGCCTTCTGTCCATAATTGTTCCATCATGTGGGATACTTTTCTGCTCAAAATCGATCGTTTTAAACCGAATGCTTTGTAATTACTTGCACTGAAGCTAAATGAAAGTACATTTATAAGCAAAAAGTGGGAAAGAGCAGGGCCACTGAGGCCAGGGGCCGTGCACTGGGTGCATAATGAGGAAATGCTATTGTTCGTCCAGGATTCATACAGAGTTTAGAGATAGGGGGTCGGTCAGTCAAGCAGCCTCTGCACACACTGAAAGTTATGAATGCATAAGAATATAGTATTCTTGAATTTCTATCAATGTCAAACATTAATATAGGCTAATTAAAGCACATTATTCAACCAAATAAACTACTGGTGTATCAGTGATATGTTAGCCTACAACAAATAGCATCCTAAGTATAGGTGTGTTGATGGATTTACCTTTCAGTATCATCTTCTCCTCTGCATATCTCGGTTGTAAAGTAGCTGTGCAGAAGGCAGATCACGACAGAGCTCAAATTGAGCGTGAGAGACAGAGCAGAAAGCACTGTAGACACTGGCATCAGCACTGCCCAAACATTAGTTGGCACGATGGAGATGGTGGGGGGAGATTCCTTCACAGCAATCTGTTGTGTTTGTAAATGGAAAATCAGATTGACCGATAGCAGAGACATAATCCCTGATAGGATCCCTAATAAAGCAAGGACCATCAAAGACCGCTGGCTGTAAACCGTCATATTTGGGTAATAAATCACGGACTGACGTCGACGCACTTGTCTTGCTTGGAAAAAGTTATCGCGGTGGGATTCCACTTTATCCTCCGGATCCTTCTTGCGGTCCTCTTTTCCAAAGGCTTCAAACTAACATAAAATGTTTTAAGTGTAGAAAAATGTTTTGAATAGGAAAAGGTAAGAAACCTGTGATTTAGAGTCCGATCATGGAATTAGAGTGTTATTTGCGTATTGTGCGCGAGCACCAACTCCCCCAACCGAGCATGTGATGTTCTTTAAATCCCCAGATTAAAAACTTCGCAACAACAATGGATTTTTCACTTGGATTCTCCGGAACAATGCGTTGATGTGCTCGTCCGAAGCAGTCCACAGCCGGGGGGAAACTACACATTTCTACAAGTTAGAAACTATTCACTTTCCATTCTAAAACATGAATTACACCGGCATGAAGGCATTTTGGGAACGCTAACACAATTGCAGTAGTGCGGATTGAATTTAGAACTTCAAATACATTTTACATATGAAGAAACCATGCTCCAGAAAACAAATATTTTTATTTGTATATTATGACTTGGTTTTTATTTATGTTGGGTTGACTAGGCCACCGTCATATTTTTGGTGCAGACATGCTATTAAAATGAATAAGGATCCATCAAAATACATTCTTTAGTTCTCAATAGCTCTTTAATTAGGCATTGTCTATTTGATTAATCAATAGTAGCCTCCTGAAAATAATCAAACTAAAAGTGTCTACATTAGTTATTGTTTCGCTTATCATGCACGAGCGTCTAAAATTGCCAAAAGATGACGCAATGCCATCAGCTCGCGATTGTGCAACGCCCCAAGAGTTCCTGGGAATTTGAAATGGAGTGTCCTGCCCTCTCATTCATTCTCCCCGAAATCTCCCTCTTTGAATCTAATTAACTTTTCAGTGGTTGCCTTGGAAACAAACACTGTTTACCCAGAGAGCGCACTGCTGTTGCTCTGTTGATTTGAGGCTACTGCCTTGTGCATTCACTCACCCACCTTTCATGTTTGGTTTCTTTAGGAAACGGAATTCATTTCACCATTGACCTGTTATTGTACACTGAATCAAAATATAAATGCAACATGTAAAGTGTTGATTTCATGAGCTGAATTAAACTATCCTAGAAATGTTCTATACTGTACAAAAATATTATTTCTCTCAAATGTTGTGCACAAATTTGTTTACATCCCTGTTAGTGAGCATTTCTCCTTTGCCAAGATAATTAATCCACCTGACAGGTGTGGCATATCAAGAAGCTAATTAAACAGCATGATCATTACACAGGTGCACCTTTTTCACTTTTGTTACAACACAATGCCACAGATGTCTTAAGTTTTGAGGTAGCATGCAATTGGCATGCTAACTGCAGGAATGTCCACCAGAGCTATTGGCAGATAATGTCATGTTAATTTCTATACCATAAGCCGCCTCAAATGTCGCTTAAGAGAATTTGGCAGTATGCCCAAACGGCCTCACAACTACATGCCAGCCAGCCCAGGACCTCCACATCCGGCCTTTTCATCTGCGGGATCATCTTGAGACCAGCCACCCGGACAGTTGATGAAACTGTGGGTTTTCACAACCAAAGAATTTCTGCACAAACTGTCAGAAGCCGTCTCAGTGTAGCTCATCTGCGAAGTCGTCGTCCTCACCAGGGTCTTGACCTGACTGCAGTTTGGCGTCTTAACGACCTCAGTGGGCATGTTGCATGTTGCGTTAATACTTTTGTTCAGTTTACAGTATATTGAATTTCAGAAAATACTTGATTGACAGTAAATGTGTCCTATTGGTGATCATTGTGACCTCTGTGGATTGCACCACTTAACAAAAAAACAATGCCTACAGTTTGATTAATTAATATTCCTACTATTTCTTTCCATCATCCATATTTAGACTATGGCTATGCCTCCATTTTCTGAAGTTACTTTAATTACATGGATTCCTCCCTAGTATACAAATATAATATTTTGATTTCATGCAAACAAACATGGTTGTATTTTATCCATTCTGAAGTGTATAGCACATGTTAAACCCCTACAGCAACAAAAGTTCCAAGAAAACCAAAGCTTAATTAGGTATAATTCTATATATGTGTATGTACTGATGCTGATCTCTAGTAATAAGGGGTAAGGGAAATGTTATCTGCATGTGACTGTCTTGAAGACAGCAGGACACCTGTAGTGCAGCTAAAGCTGTTCTGATGGAGATAAGCTTGCAGCTATAAAAGTACACACAACGAAGAATTGCTCTCACATATGCACACTGACCATGGAGTCTATTTCTGAATTTGACAGCCTCACCACACATACTAAAATGGCAGCATCTGATGTTGTCGAAAGCAGAAGTGAGCAGTTTCAGGAAAACAAAAAAGAAGTCTAAATGTGAACACTTTCCAAAGGCTCCTTCATCTGACTTAGAATATACTCTCTTCATGTGATTCATAAGGCTTTTGGGGAAACATACTTTGGTCACAACACTGCGGTCTGGCCTCAGAGGCATGCAAAATATATTTGACTTATTTCTGAACACCTCCAAGATGTATGACACCTACTAATGGTCTAGTTTAGGGAGGTTTGTCAGTGAGGATGGGTGGGTGAAATCCGCAACAGTCTAGCAATCCAAAGGTTGCATGTTTGAGTGGTGTCAGGGACAACTGTAGTATTTTAGCTAACCCTGATACTAAACTTAACCCAATTCACCTAACCTGCTGCGTAAATTCATCTAACCATTTTCTTTTTAGTTCTCCTAACCTTTGTCTTTAGTTTCCCTAACCGCCAATGTAAATTCTCCCCCTAATTATCTTATGTTGTTACAGCGCAAGAAGCAACCTGGTCTCAGATAAAGACGTGCAATACTATACGTCATCCAAGTTGAATGCTATTGGACAACCGTGTAAGATGTATGATACTATACATGCATTAATTCACATGATAATGTCGACCACTATTCCATTTATAATGTAACTGAATGTAACAACAGATCTTCTCTGCCCTGTCTTTGAACCTAAACCTCCATAATGAATAACTTTTAGACAAAAGGTCAACACAGCTTCTATGATTCTTAGCAGGTGGTTTACTCTTTTATTTAAAGGTGATGGTGTCGTGTGTTTTCTCCACTGATTTGGTGAATCCAGCTGCACACAGGGATGTAGCCTATCGCCAGGATGGAAGCGGACTTCTGGGATGTTGCTAACTCTTGCATCATGAAAGGCCTCCTTGGAGATCAGTGTGGGTGTGTGTGTCTGTGATTGTTCGATGTTAATAACACTTGTCCTTAAATACTTTTTAGAAGTGTCCAAAGCAATGTGCCACCTCCCAAAATAGTCAAGAATAGTGTAGCTCACATAAATGATTGAGTAATTACCTCTAAATATACTGTATCTATTAAGATAGTATGTGGACTAACTTTTGGCATCTTTGAACTGACAAATGCATGCTATATATAATAAACCATGTCAGTACTATGTTTGGCCTAAGGGATGTGGCTAGATTATTGAAGAGTAATAAGCCTTGATTAGCTGTGTGAGTTCAGTAAAACGGTGAAAAATGTATTGTAGATCAAGCAAGCACAACCAATGTAAGTAATACTAGCTGGAAAAGTATGCATTCAATGCAGATTGTGAGAAAGTGAGACATTAAGGACAGAGGTATTGGATATTGGATGCTCTTATTGCCAGTCTATACACTCACCAATTGAACTTAAACTAAATATAAACAGCAGGAGGCAAAGGGTGATCTAAGTTACCTATCAAATTGTTTTATGTACAGTAGTGTACCATTCTTTGGAGCGTTTTATTATATTTTTTGTAATTTTATCCACCACTATCCCCTTCTGTTCTTAGGCTGTATTATTGACATCATTCATATTGAATGACCTTTTTACTGACACACAGCCAATGTACGTGAGTTAGCAAGCAAGTCAGCAAATAGGGAGCTCCTAGAATTTGCTGTGAACCAAAATGAAAGGATTATTTCACTTTTCATCATGGAAAGAAAATGGGTAATTTTTATCCACAATCCAACTTGAGTTGAACTCTTGTCATACCAATGGTAGGCCTTCATTAGAACATCTCCGACCAATAAAATGTTTTGAAAACTAAATACAGTGAACAGAAATAGATGTCTTCTCTGTGGTTTATCTATGTTTTCTTCAGAACAAGGCACAAAAAGTATACTAGTAACATATCTATGAACGACACAGACCAAGACTGGGACTACAGTGTTGTTTAGGATTGGCATGGGTCCTCAGATCTTCAAAAAGTTCTATAGTTGCACCATCGAGAGCATCTTGACTGGCTGCATCACCGCTTGGAATGGTAACTGCTTGGCATTCGACCGCAAGGTACTACAGAGGGTAGTGCATACGGCCCAGACAGTCCATCACTGAGGCCCTGCTATCCAAGACCTCTATGCCTGGTGGCGTCAGAGAACGGTCCAAAAAACTGTCAAAGACCCCAGCCACCCAAGACACAGACTATTCTCTCTGCTACTGCACAGCAAGCGGTACCAATGCACCAAGTCTGGAAGCAAACAGGACCCTGAACAGCTTCTACCCCGAAGCCATAAGACTTTTAAACAAGACTGATAAATAGCTAATCAAATGGCTACCCGGACTACCTGCATTGACACTTTTTTGCACTAACTCTCTTGCGCTGACTATACAAACACTGGACTCTACCAACATACTCACACATACTTACACTGATACACTGACACACACATACTGTACACACACACACTACACATGCCCACACACGCATAACATGCACACTGACGCCACACACACACAAACACAATTTCACACTCACCACATACACTGCTGCTAGTCACTTTACCCCTACCTATATGTACAGTACATACAGTGCCTTCAGAAGTATTCACACCCCTTGACGTTTTCCGCATTTTCTTGTGTTACAAAGTGGTATTAAAATGTATTTAATTGTCTTTTTTTGTCAACGATCTACACAAAATGTCAAAGTGGAATTTTTGGGGGAACATTTGTATTTTAAAAAATATATGAAAAGTAAAACTAATAAATCTTGATTAGATAAGTATTCAAACCTCTGAGTCGATACATGTTAGAATCATCTTTGGCAGCAATTACAGCTGTGTCTTTCTGGGAAAAACTCTCCAGTCCTTAACGATTCCAAGCATACCCATAACATGATGCAGCCACCACCACAATGCTTGAAAATATGGAGTGTGTGAAATGGCATTTTACTTGGTGCAACACCAGCCTAAGCTGTTAATATGCAATTTAAATAAGGCGTTGAACTCATGAAAATTATTTACAATACAAAAATGTTGTGAAGTTGAAACGTAACTGTATATTACAGCATCAAAGGCCTACAGTTAAATCCTGTGTGATAAGTGTTTGCGAAGTTAGGTATATCTTGCACAATAGATTCTTAATCAATTACAGTGTCCAGGTCTAGCATCTCTCTGTCACACTTGCATCACCAATTTTTTGTCAGAGAAATTGCTTTATACCATTGCATCATTTGGTATGGCCACCAATAGCTTGAGTAAAATGGAATAAGTGTCCAACAATTTTAAAGGGGAACTACACCTGCTGATTTTGCCTCGTTTTTTGGCTTGCTCCTCAAGACATGCTGGCGGCCATGACAGAAGCAATACGTGAGTTGGCTTGGGGATATGTCGGTGTTTCTTGGGTGTGTCCTTGCCACCGCCAAGCCCATCTGTCAGAACCTTGCCCGCAGCTGTTTCCCAGCCGATAGAGATACTGTGCCTATCTGCATTTTGTCTGGCGGTAATCAGGATCAGAAACCTTGGTAAACATCTTCCAGTGCGGTGTCCTGTATACAACTGTCACGATCATCATAATAAGTGGACCAAAGCGCAGCGGGATCTGGGTTCCACATCTTTTTATTACTAAGTGAAACTCACAGCAAATCAAAATAATAATCTCAACCGAAACGTGCCGCTAACAATAGTGCTAACATTCAAGTATCCATAGTCAAGATCCCACCAAACACCAAGAAGAAAATTGCTGCCTAAATATGATCCCAAATCAGAGACAACGATAAACAGCTGCCTCTGATTGAAAACCATACCAGGCCAACTTAGAAATATAAATCACCTAGATGACACACCCTAGTCACACCCCGACCTAACCAACATAGAGAATAAAAAGCTCTCCATGATCAGGGCGTGACAACAACAGGAGTTCCCTGATCCTGGTACAGAATACACAGGGTTTCTCCCACCTCATATTGACTGATACTATTCAATTCAATAATTTAAAAAAGACAACACAAGTAAAAGTTGTGTCTAGTAACATTTTAATGTACAGTCGTGGCCAAAGGTTTTGAGAATGACACAAATATTAATTTCCACAAAGTTTGCTGCCTCAGTGTCTTTAGATATTTTTGTCAGATGTTACTATGGAATACTGAAGTATAATTACAAGCATTTCATAAGTGTCAAAGGCTTTTATTGACAATTACATGAAGTTGATGCAAAGAGTCAATATTTGAAGTGTTGACCCTTCTTTTTCAAGACCTCTGCAATCCGCCCTGGCATGCTGTCAATTAACTTCTGGGCCACATTCTGACTGATGGCAGCCCATTCTTGCATAATCAATGCTTGGAGTTTGTCAGAATTTGTGGGTTTTTGTTTGTTCACCCACCTCTCGAGGATTGACCACAAGTTCTCAATGGGATTAAGGTCTGGGGAGATTCCTGGCCATGGACCCAAAATATCGATGTTTTGTTCCCCGAGCCACTTAGTTATCACTTTTGCCTTATGGCAAGGTGCTCCATCATGCTGTAAAAGGCCTTGTTCGTCACCAAACTGTTCCTGGATGGTTGGGAGAAGTTGCTCTTGGAGGATGTGTTGGTACCATTCTTTATTCATGGCTGTGTTCTTAGGCAAAATTGTGAGTGAGCTGAGAAGCAACCCCACATATGAATGGTCTCAGAATGCTTTACTGTTGGCATGACACAGGACTGATGGTAGCGCTCACCTTGTAATCTCCGGACAAGCTTTTTTCTGGATGCCCCAAACAATCGAAAGGGGATTCATCAGAGAAAATGACTTTACCCCAGTCCTCAGCAGTCCAATCCCTGTACCTTTTGCAGAATATCAGTCTGTCCCTGATGTTTTTTCTGGAGAGAAGTGGCTTCTTTGCTGCCCTTCTTGACACCAGGCCATCCTCCAAAATTATTTGCCTCACTGTGCGTGCAGATGCACTCACACCTGCCTGCTGCCATTCCTGAGCAAGCACTGTACTGGTGGTGCCCCGATCTCGCAGCTGAATCAACTTTAGGAGACGTTCCTGGTGCTTGCTAGACTTTCTTAGGTGCCCTGAAGCCTTTTTCACAACAATTGAACCACTCTCCTTGAAGTTCTTGATAATAAATGGTTGATTTAGGTACAATCTTACTGGAAGCAATATCCTTGCCTGTGAAGCCCTTTTTGTGCAAAGCAATGATGACGGCACGTGTTTCCTTGCAGGTAACCATGGTTGACAGAGGAAGAACAATGATTCCAAGCACCACCCTCCGTTTGAAGCTTCCAGTCTGTTATTCAAACTCAATCAGCATGACAGAGTGATCTCCAGTCTTGTCCTCGTCAACACTCACACCTGTGTTAACGAGAGAATCACTGACATGATGTCAGCTGGTCCTTTTGTGGCAGGGCTGAAATGCAGTGGAAATGTTTTGGGGGGATTCAGTTAATTTGCATGGCAAAGAGGGAATTTGCAATTAATTGCAATTCATCTGATCACTCTTCATAACATTCTGGAGTATATGCTAATTGCCATCATTCAAACTGAGGGAGCAGACTTTGCGAAAATGTATATTTGTGTCATTCTCAAAACTTTTGGCCACGACTGTAGAGTGCCAAGTGTCTCTCCATTCAGAGACATCAGTATCAAGCCCGTCTGTCAGTCTGGACTTCCTCACCAACCTAATTGCTGTGTTCACCTTTCTATTTCACTTCAGATATCATAAATTGAAAGTGAAATATAATGGTGAACACAGTGATCAGGCTGGTTCCATCAGACCAGGTTATGCCCTGGACGTTATATGCATCTAAGAAGTAGAAAATAAGCAACAAATTATGTCAGTTTACATAAATTATGTTTCACAATTGGGTTATCAAAGTAATGAAGTGGGTTAACTTCTGTATTTGTACGAATGATGAGCCTGTGAAAGCTGTTGCTGCTGACTGGTGAAGGCTTCTGGCCAGATACAGCCAACATGTGGCTGACTGTTTCATTCATAGGAGTGCTCACAGCGAAGGCATGTCCACATGATGCTGATGAGGGCCCCCTTGCTGGCCTTCTCTATGCTGCGTGTTCGGCTGCAAACTGGAATCCTCTCGAACAACTGCAGCAGGCAATCTTGTGAGGTGGTGTTGACTGGGAGGGCCTGTGACAGTATTATATAATAGACAGCCAAGTGGTAAATAGCATTTTGTTCTAAAGAAAGGACAAAGCTTTTTGCTAATGCACTTCACAACCAAAATTACTCTACTGGTTGTATCTGCTTGGCTTGGGAATTATCCAACTAGTTTATCAAGCAAGGTAGTTTTGAATGCAACTTTTGAATACAACTTTTCACATAATACACATTACCTGTCATTGTTGATGAGGCCACTGTGTCATTAGGGCAGTAACTCGGGTCACTATCAGAGGCCTCATGATGGCGTATCCTTTTCATAGGAGTCGAGGGGGACTGGCAACAACATAGGAGGTGTAACAAGGGTACTTGTGTCGCATTAACCACTTTCATTCTGAGGTCTTGCCTGACAAACTGTGAAAATAGCAAGTGAACAGTGAATGAAATTATTTTTGGAGGTCTAAACCATTGCAATCATATTGCTGGACATGTTATGATACCCACCTTTGTACATTTAAAATCCAAATAATTTTAGGCTTTTACTCAAGTCGTTTTTTACTGGGTGACTTTCACTTTTACTTGAATCATTTTCCATTAAGGTATCTTTACTTTTACTCAAGTATGACATTGGGTACTTTTTCCACCAAACCAGTTAGCTGTGCATCCTGCTGGAAGCATGCATGCATGGTCAAGCTGTATAGGGCTTTCAGTCTAAAACGGTCATGATCCTTTGAACGCATTGGAGGCGATGAAACAACGGAGCCCCATTCAATGAAGGGAAGCATAGTGGTCTGAGAGGCGATTTGCTGGAGGATTTTGGCAAAATTGGGGCATTATTTGATGACATAATTGTAATCCAAACCCAACCTTAATTTAGGCCTACTTGTGACGCACTGAGGTTCCAAACTCCGTTTTAGACGAGACTGACTTTATGACCAAAATTATCCTATTTACACTTTTTTAGTACATTTTGACACTAGAATACATGTTTCTGACTCATTTTGATGACAATTTGGCCGTTTTCAAAATGATTAGTTGGGTTTTAGGGCCAGTTGCTCTTTAATCTCATAATACATTTTCCTAATGTATTCCCATGTGTTATAATATAACATGTCCATGACATGTCATGTACAGTAATGTGTATGATGAAAATATCACATCTAACAATAACATAAAAACTAAGAAGCAAGCATGTCATATTGACACACACTATTTGGGGCATCAGTTGTGACAGCCTTCATTGAATTGTAGCCTTCTTTTGTAGTCTCTCGTCAACTGAAATGTTGGCTAGCGGAGGCGGATGAGTGTATCAACGCTAAGCCAATGGGCACAGCCGAGGGGGCGGTATATATGGTCATTTACAAATGGGCTGCAGCCAGCTGTTGCTGCCGGAGATGTGCGCGATGTTGGAAGGAGCGCTCCTGAATCATCATCCTCGAGCATCAAGTGGACACCTCTAGCCACGGAACTGCGTATTCTATTCACTTCAACGAGGACGAAGAGCTCTTGAATCAATTTGAGACAGGAAACAAACTAGTAATATACTCTGCTGTCGTATTTCTCAGTAAATACCGGGTCAAACGCAGAGCCTACAGTAAAGAAAAAGGGAAAAACGTGACACTGGAGAAACATCAAATAATAGGTGAGCTGAGCGCATACCTTTGTTGTTTTCCTCTGTCAAAACAACATTTAACACAGTTACTCTCCGAGTTGCCTAAAATACATGTTATATTCGGAGGATACTGTAAGTTGTTGCATAGTCACGTGCTATTACTATGTAAGTAACTTAGATAGATACTTAGGAATGCCTAACTCTGGGACAGGGCTATTATTAACCGAGTATTTTTGAATGACGTCAGCAATTCAGTCATTATTTGGCAGTCTTATTTATTATTAGCAACAACACACGCAGGCCTCACAGCTGTATTTATAGTGCTGTTGCCCAGTTGTATAATTACGTAAGACTGTCATGTGCCTGCGTATGCTGTGCTTGACACAGTATTTCACCTGATACATTTAATGGGCAATCACCAGTAGGTCTGTTTTTATTGATGGTTTCATTTTGGTGGAAAGAGAGAGCTAGTTATAACCCCCTGATAGGATCAAATATATGATTTTTCAAAATGTTAGCAAGAAGCTAATAGTAGTGTTCGAGCAGTTGAAAAGTGAGATGTCATCCAATGAAGTAAAAGTAATGGAAAAAGTAGGCCTAGGCTAATGCTTGCATGATAAATAGTAATACACGTTCATTCTATAGCTGTATCCCACTGAGTCACACCTCAGTCAGATCATATTTGTGTTAGAATTGAAGATGAAAGGAAGGGGATAGCAAGAGTAATGCCCCAAGTATACCCAACAAGACATGACACTTTCAGCTAATTTATCTACACATCATAATAATGACTGACAAATATAACATTTATAGTGTGCATAAATAATGGATATTTGGGGTGAGGGGTGTATTGTGTGTGTTGTTATTTCATTCCCATTGCATGTACAACATTTTGTTAAGTAATGCATATGTTATGGCACATTTTTAAATGCTAGAGAACATTTATACACTGTTTGTTGTAAGCACTACATCTATTGTAGATGATGCCGGTGGCTTAGTGGGTGTAAATGATACTGTCACAATAGGGAGGCAAGCTTTTCTATCCCGATGGAAAGATTCTCTGTGCTGCATATATGTTAAGTGGAATCTGGTCCAGTGGCTGTTTAAATGCATTTTCTTTATCCTTACACTTTAATCTCATTCAGTTTTGCAAAAATCTTAACTAGCATCAAAGCATTGCCAACAGAGCGTGTGCAAACAACAATAGAAAGACACACATTATGTGGTTAGGATCCATAAAGAAAAACATGTATTCAAAGTAGAATATTTAAGAATCAACAGTTTTCTGTCAAATACGGAAATATTTCCAATGTTCAATTGCAACAAATATGTGTTTATTGCATACTGAACAGTTCAAATTATTTGCATGACTTGACAACCTCTGTGTTTGTTATTCTTGTGGTCAAGTTGCTTTTCCATGGACAGCAATATGTTTGTTCTGAAAGAGAGCATCGTTGACCTCTTCGTTTCATAATAAAACCACAAAACTTGGTCACTCAGTATTGAACCTGCTGCCCCTTGTGCAGTCATCATGAGTACCTCACTGTCTCTCTCTGAAGTTTTCTAAGCTGACACATGACAGTATAGTCTTGACATGACACTATGGTCTCTGTGGTCATCAAAAATCCCAAAGCCAGTCCAGAAAAATGAGTTGTCCTACCCATAGTGTGTTTCTATTCTGTCTCAATCCAAAATATCCAGGAAATTTAATTATCTCCCGTTAAAATTAGCCAAATATTTTCACACCTCAGTTTTGCAAAGGTCCAGCCAGGGAGTGATTGAATATGACGAAGCGTATGAACTTTCTGACCCTGCTATATCACTAGATTTTAAATACACATGGGGTAAAATTTCGATTTTTCAACCATAAATCAGTCTCACAAATTTATACGGTATAAAAAATATATATATTTCTGTCTTTATCCCAGATTTCATGCAAACCTTAATGTGTGATACATTCAGCAATAAATTAAGTGTTATCTTCATGCCTCACAAGTATTTTTTTACATTTCAAATTTGTATAATTGAGGTTTGTTGATGATAATTGTGTAAAGTAAATAAATGTTTGCGTCGGCATGGTTGCCTTGGCTCAGGGGCTTTATGTATTGGGTTATGCAAATAGGATTCCTGCCTGCTATTTTGAGACCTGGTTTCTCATCTTGACATTGAGCTGAAATGACTGGCAGAAGCATCAACAACTAATACCGAAAAAATGTGTTGGGCTTTGGCCTGGTCAGGTGCCATATGCTCTGCTTGTATGCTCATTTCCAGCTAATATTGTATGGTAGTTGGATCATACTGTAACCCAAACCTATGCTTCTCTATTCAAAGTTATAAGCCTAAAAGGGTAAATATATAGTTATTGCAAAGAGTAAACATTAGCACAAAACATATTTATTTTTAATGGAATGTGCATGACACAGTTATTATCGTTGTGTAAAGATACAGTAAGTATCAGTGTTCATGAGTAAGTTCCCATTTAACATTCACTGGAATTAACATTCAGTGTGTTAGTGAGAAGTAACGCCTCTGTATCAAGTCCCCCACTCATGAAGTAGTGCTACAGCTTTGACTGGTAATGACACAACAGTGTGTTGTTGGTGTTCACCCCGTGTTGTCTCAGTGAGACACTCAGCAATTAGTCTTTACCTGTCTCCAGGGACTGCAGGGTGTCTTTGGGAGAGAGAGCCTGACTGTGTTAGAGGCCTGCTCTGTTAGTGTGTAATGGTCTCGTTTCCACTGTCTGGCCTCCGGGAAGATGTCAGAGGAAGCTGCTCTCGGTCGCTAGGAGCTGTAGACCCTGTATGTGTGCAATTATTGCACTATTCCCTCAGAACAGCCTCAATTCATCGGGGCATGGACTCTACAAGGTGTCAAAACTGTTCCACGGGGATGCTGGCCCATGTTGACTCCAATGCTTCCTATAGTTGTGTGAAGTTGGCTAGATGTCCTTTGGGTGGTGGACCATTCTTGATACACACAGGAAACTGTTGAGCATGAAAGATTCAGCTGCGTTGCAGTTCTTGACACAAACCGGTGCCTCTGGCACCCACTACCATACCCCGTTCAAGGACACTTACATCTTTTGTCTTGCCCAGTCACCCTCTGAATGGCGCATATACACAATCCATGTCTCAATTGTCTCAAGGCTTACAAATCCTTCGCTAACCTGTCTCCTCCCCTTCATCAACACTGATTGAAGTGGATTTAACAAGTGACATCAATAAAGGATCATAGCTGGTCCTGGTCGTAGATACCAGGATCTCTGGAGTGTAAAAAGGTGTATCTATAGGGTCATCGGAAATTAAGACCATAAAATGTGGTCATTAGCTCCCAAGGCAGCCAAATGTATATTCTCATCAACACTCCAATGATTTTACAGACAGTGAAACTCTTGCTGACAGCTACATTGCTGTCTTACTTGGCTGTTTTTAGCCTTTTTGAGACCTTGAGCAGCAGTTGTCATACAGACTGCATCATCCAGAATTAGGTGACATTAGGCGTGTGCTGGTTTGCTGGCAGTAGTGGTTTGAGAAACATTCAAAACCACTCTGAGAAGGCCAAGTCCTCACCGTTTAGGGGGGGGGGGGGGTAAATGCTATATTTGCCTGGCTGTGTGAGAGGGGGGGTTGTCTGTGGTGAGAAGTTATATCTGAGAGAAAGGAACTTTTAGTAAACCCCTATGTGATAAAGATCTCTGGCTTCTCTTTAGCTCAGATCCCCCACTTCCCTCTATTCTCTTAATTTACATCTGAGGTGAGATACTATCTTCTGCAGAAGAAAATGTAGGCCTGCTACACTCCAAAAAAATGCTGGTTTGTTTGGTTGACTCAACTGCTGGTTTGTTTGGTTGACCCAACTGCTGGGTTGCAGGCGTTGGTTCACTTAGTTGGGTGCTTTTCTATAAAAACTGCTTGGTTATTAGTGCTGGGTTATTGAGATATGACCCAATGGGTCAGATCAGTAGGCTCGAGGCGTAGTTTAGTAGGGGCGTGGCATTCGGACAGTTCTTTTTAACCACCCATGAGGGTAAATGTCATTCCTGTTCATATGTTCTGTTGCATAGTTGTCAAATCAAATCAAATGTATTTATATAGCCCTTCGTACATCAGCTGATATCTCAAAGTGCTGTACAGAAACTCAGCCTAAAACCCCAAACAGCAAGCAATGCAGGTGTAGAAGCACGGTGGCTAGGAAAAACTCCTCTTCTGGCTGTGCCGGGTGGAGATGATAACAGAACATGGCCAAGATGTTCAAATGTTCATAAATTACCAGCATGGTCAAATAATAATAATCACAGGCAGAACAGTTGAAACTGGAGCAGTAGCACGGCCAGGTGGACTGGGGACAGCAAGGAGTCATCATGCCATGTAGTCCTGAGGCATGGTCCTAGGGCTCAGGTCCTCCGAGAGAGAGAAAGAAAGAGAGAAAGAGAGAATTAGAGCGAGCATACTTAAATTCACACAGGACACCGGATAGGACAGGAGAAGTATTTTAGATATAACAAACTGACCCTAGCCCCCGACACATAAACTACTGCAGCATAAATACTGGAGGCTGAGACAGGAGGGGTCAGGAGACACTGTGGCCCCATCCGATGATACCACCGGACAGGGCCAAACAGGAAGGATATAACCCGACCCACTTTGCCAAAGCACAGCCCCCACACCACTAGAGGGATATCTTCAACCACCAACTTACCATCCTGAGACAAGGCTGAGTATAGCCCACAAAGATCTCCCAAGGGGGGGGCGCCAACCCAGACAGGAAGCTCACATCAGTGACTCAACCCACTCAAGTGACGCACCCCTCCTAGGGACGGCATGAAGGAGCACCAGTAAGCCAGTGACTCAGCCCCTGTAACTGGGTTAGAGGCAGAGAATCCCAGTGGAAAGAGGGGAACCGGCCAGGCAGAGACAGTAAGGGCCGTTCGTTGCTCCAGAGCCTTTCCGTTCACCTTCACACTCCTGGGCCAGACTACACTCAATCATATGACCCACTGAAGAGATGAGTCTTCAGTAAAGGTTGAGACCGAGTTTGCGTCTCTCACATTGGTAGGCAGACCATTCCATAAAAATGGAGCTCTATAGGAGAAAGCCCTGCCTCCAGCTGTTTGCTTAGCAATTCTAGGGACAATTAGGAGGTCTGCGTCTTGTGACCGTAGCGTACGTGTAGGTATGTACGGCAGGACCAAATCTGAGAGATAGGTAGGAGCAAGCCCATGTAATGCTTTGTAGGTTAGCAGTAAAACCTTGAAATCAGCCCTTGCCTTGACAGGAAGCCAGTGTAGGGAGGCTAGCACTGGAGTAATATGGTCAAATTGTTTGGTTCTAGTCAGGATTCTAGCAGCCGTATTTAACACTAACTGAAGTTTATTTAGTGCTTTATCCGGGTAGCCGGAAAGTAGAGCATTGCAGTAGTCTAACCTAGAAGTAACAAAAGCATGGATTAATTTTTCTGCACCATTTTTGGACAGAAAGTTTCAGATTTTTGCAATGTTACGTAGTTTTAAAAAAGCTGTCCTTGAAACAGTCTTGATATGTTCGTCAAAAGAGAGATCAGGGTCCAGAGTAACGCCGAGGTCCTTCACAGTTTTATTTGAGACGACTGGACAACCATTAAGATTAATTGTCAGTTTCAACAGAAGATCTCTTTGTTTCTTGGGACCTAGAATGCAGCATCTCATGTTTTGTCTGAGTTTAAAAGTAGAAAGTTTGCAGCCATCCGCTTCCTTATGTCTGAAACACAGGCTTCTAGCGAGGGCAATTTTCATATTTCTTGTTTCATTGAAATGTACAGCTGTGTGTCATCCGCATAGCAGTGAAAGTTAACATCATGTTTTCGAATGACATCCCCAAAAGGTAAAATATATAGTGAAAACAATAGTGGTCCTAAAACGGAACCTTGAGGAACACCGAAATTTACTGTTGATTTGTCAGAGGACAAACTATTCACAGAGACAAACTGATATCTTTCCGACAGATAAGATCTAAACCAGGCCAGAATTTGTCCGTGTAGACCAATTTGGGTTTCCAATCTCTCCAAAAGAATGTGGTGATCGATGGTATCAAAAGCAGCACTAAGGTCTAGGAGCACAAGGACAGATGCAGAGCCTCGGTCTGATAACATTAAAAGGTAATTTACCACATTCACAAGTGCAGTCTCAGTGCTATGATGGGGTCTAAAACCAGACTGAAGCATTTCATATACATTGTTTGTCTTCAGGAAGGCAGTGAGTTTCTGCGCAACAGCCTTTTCTAAAATATTTGAGAGGAATGGAAGATTCGATATAGGCCGATAGTTTTTTTTATCGGCCGATAGTTGGCTTTCTCAAAAGAGACTTTATTACTGCCACTTTTAGTGAGTTTGGTACACATCCGGTGGATAGAGAGACGTTTATTATGTTCAACATAGGAGGGCCAAGCACAGGAAGCAGCTATTTCAGTAGTTTAGTTGGAATAGGGTCCAGTATGCAGCTTGAAGGTTTAGAGGCCATGATTATTTTCATCATTGTGTCAAGAGATATAGTACTAAAACACTTGTGTTTCTCTTGATCCTAGATCCTGGCAGAGTTGTGCAGACTCAGGACAACTGAGCTTTGAAGGAATAAGCCGATTTAAAGAGGAGTCCGTAAACTGCTTGCTAATAATCATGATCTTTTTCTCAAAGAAGTTAATGAATTTATTACTGTTGAAGTGAAAGCCATCCTCTCTTGGGGAATGTTGTCACATGTGAAGGTTGGATATTTAAATTTTTGTAGTTTCAATGATGCTTACAGAAGTGTATGAGCTTCCTGAAATTCTATGTAAATCCCATTGTTGGGATGCAATAAGGTGGTATATCTTATTATAATACGTAATAAATAAATCAAAATATTAAAGAAGAATGTGTAAAAAAAAAGAAAAAGGGAAAAATTGTCTTTGCTTCATGCAAACTTAACCTACATTTATTCTTATTGGTTGCCAATAAGAGCTTGCTGAAAGCCACCCCCCTACAAGCCACACCTCATGAAAATACACTAAAGATTGCATTAAAAAAGAAACAGCTGCTAGGTCAACCCAGCATGAGAGTAAAAAATATCCAAATGATGCTTAAATTAACCCATGTTTGGGTAATCCCAACATCCCAACATGTTGGGTTATTCACGCAACCCAGTCATTTGGTGTGTTCTTGGTGGACGTCTTGTTTATGCAATCCAATATTAGAGCAGTTACTACTAATTTGGCCCAGTATCTGTTACTAGTACGCTGCACTATAGGTTTATGAGACTTGTCTACTTTCTAATTCTGTCAGTCTTAATAAAGCGGTATTATTCGTAAAGAGTTTTCATTCATAGAACATTTTGTGAGTGCCAACGATGTATGAATGAAAACATTGATTCTGTTGTGTTTTACAGTTTGATAGGTGAGAGTGTCTTGTCTGTAGAGGCCAGTGGATACTTTATAAGGTAATGATAGGTGCACAGAGGTGGATTCCTCAGAAATGCCCATAGTGCCCGTGTGCCAAGCATGGGCGAGGGGGCAGCGGGCACTCTGGGGGACTCTGGGGGTCGTGGGAACACCGGCACCATATCCGTTCACTCACAATTTGGATGTGACCTCTAAATATAGAGGAGGTCATACATGCCCAATATGAGAGGAAAACGAGGGGAATATTCCTCTGGGCTTTGCATCAGTAGAGACAGTACAGTTCAGTCAGCTGCTTAGACAGCCTGCAGCTACGGCCAATCCAGCTGAGGATAGGGATGCAGAGAGCTGCAATAGGCCTCACTTTCTGATCTCAACAATCAACTTATCTCAAGCAATAAAACACAAACATTTTGTGTGATATACGACCGGTTTTGTTATCACTTACTTTGCAGTAAGGTGCTGAATGTGATTTCTTGATCTTGATCTGTAACTTATTGGTGTGCTAACAATACAAGCATATACTGTACCTTAAAGGGCAACTCCACAACTTTTCAACCTCAAACTCATTATCTTCAGCACCATACCAGTGTCTATAATACAGTGCATTAGGAAAGTAGTCAGACCCCTTCCATTTTTCCACATTTAGTTAAAAAGTGCATGTCAGAGCAAAAACAAAACCATGCGGTCGAAGGAAAAAAATCGAATCAAACTTTGTCACATGCGCCGAATACAACAAGTGTAGCCCTTACTGTGAAATGCTTACTTACAAGCCCTTAACCAACAGTGCAGATGTAGGTAGGGGTGAAGTGACTATGCATAGATAAACAGTGAGTAGCAGCAGTGTACAAAACAAATGGAGGGGGGTGGTGTCAATGTAAATAGTCCGTGGCCATTTGATTAATTGTTCAGCAGTCTTATGGCTTGGGGGTAGAAGTTGTTAAGGAGCCTTTTGGTCCTAGACTTGGCGCTCTGGTACCGCTGTATGTGAAAACGGCGTGTTTCTATGATCTGTGGTTAAAACGGGAAAAAAGGTCTTAAAAAATGTTTCTCTGTGACATCTGCCTGAACATGGGAGAAGAGGGGGTGGTTTGCAACTTTTCCTGGTCTAAAACGCACTTTATTTTCTTTTGCTGTATTCCACCAGGGCCTGTGTTCGACCTTACAGGGAGCTGGCTGGTGTACACTGGTCCCGGGGTAACCCAGACTAGGGGAGTGCCAGCCCTGCATGGGCCTGCTCTAACTTTAGCCCCTATCGCCTCATCAGGGTATAAATAAATAGACTGCCATGACGAGGGGGAAGGGTTAAAGAAAACAGATGACATTTTCCCATACTGTATGGTGGTTGGTGCTCTTATTTTGATACGGTTGAGTGACAGCACTGTGTATGGGCCTACCCTGCACAGAGACTGTTCTCTTGCTTTGTTTGCTCTTTTACATATGTCTATCTCTAATAAGCTACCCAGGAAAGGGCTGAAAATAATATATTTAGCCTTAGAAATAAGGATATTCTGTCATGTTGTTTGGAATAATGATGGTCGGGCCAAGGTACGTAGAGTTCCACATACTTTTAATGAAACAAGTGAAACTTAAGCAAATACAAAACAAATAAAGAATAAACGAACTGTGATGACAATGCACTGCTAACAGGCAACTAACATAAACAATATCCCATAACCCACAGGTGGAAAAAAATGCTACTTAAGTATGATCCCCAATTAGAGACAACGATAACCAGCTGCCTCTAATTGGGAATCATACAAATCATCAACATAGAAAATTAAACCTAGAACCCCACATAGAAAATATAAACTAGAACAAAAACCCCTAGTCATGACCTGACCTACTCTACCATAGAAAATACACGTTTTCTATGGTCAGGACGTGACAGTATCCCCCCCAAAGGTGCGGACTCTGACCGCAAAATCTGAAACATAAAGGGAGGGTTGCGGGGGGTTTCTAGTGTCTGTGGCAGATCTGGTGCGGGGCGAAGTACCCGCTCATCCTGCAGATCCAGCCATGGACCATGAAGTTCCGGACCGTTTACCTTCGCAAGAGGTTCCGGACGGTGAAACGTCGTTGGAGGTTCCGGACGGTGAAACGTCGTTGGAGGTTCCGGATGGTGAAACGTCGTTGGAGGTTCCGGACGGTGAAATGTTGTTGGAGGTTCCGGACAGTGAAACTACGTTGGAGGTTCCAGACGTTGAAACATCGCCGGAAGCTCTGGACTGGGAACTGTCGCCGGAAGCTCTGGACTGGGAACTGTCGCCGGAAGCTCTGGACTGGGAACTGTCGCCGGAAGCTCTGGACTGGGAACTGTCGCCGGAAGCTCTGGACTGGGAACTGTCGCCGGAAGCTCTGGACTGGGAACTGTCGCCGGAAGCTCTGGACTGGGAACTGTCGCAGGAAGCTCTGGACTGGGAACTGTCGCAGGAAGCTCTGGACTGGGAACTGTCGCAGGAAGCTCTGGACTGGGGATCGTCGCAGGAAGCCTGGTGCGTGGGGCCGGCACTGGTGGTACCGGGCTGGTGACACGCACCTCAGGGCGAGCGCGAGGAGCAGGCACAGGACGTACTTTTCAACCTCAAACTCATTATCTTCAGCACCATACCAGTGTCTATAATACAGTGCATTAGGAAAGTCAGACCCCTTCCATTTTTCCACATTTTGTTAAAAAGTGCACGTCAGAGCAAAAACAAAACCATGCGGTCGAAGGAAAAAAATCTAATCAAACTTTATTTGTCACATGCGCCGAATACAACAAGTGTAGCCCTTACTGTGAAATGCTTACAAGCCCTTAACCAACAAGCTCTGGACTGGGAACTGTCACCGGAAGCTCTGGACTGGGGATCGTCGCAGGAAGCCTGGTGCGAGGAGCAGGCACAGGACGTACCTGACTGGGAAGATGCACTTGAGGGAGAGTGCGAGGAGCAGGCACAGGACGTACCTGACTGGGAAGACGCACTTGAGGGAGAGTGCGAGGAGGAGGCACAGGACGTACTGGGCTGTGGAGACGTACTGGAGACCTGGTGCGTATAGCCGGCATGAATTGTTCCGGAACTTTAACACACTTCTCAGGACGAGTACGGGGAAATGATTCAGGTGGCACCAAACTGACAACACGTTCCTTTGGGCAAAAACCTGTGCATCCTCCACCAACTCAACAACTCTCCCATTTCTCTCTCCTCCAAATTCTCCTTCTCCTCCCAGACTGGCTCTGGTTCACTCCTCGACTCCGCCGACTGCTCCATGTGCTCCCCCAAACATTTTTATTGGGGTTTCTGTGTCCTTCCTCCCCGACTTCGTCGCTGTCCCTCCTTCGCTGCTTCCACCTGCTTCCATGGCAGGCTCTTGTCTCCTGCAATTATTTCTTCCCATGTCCAGGATATTCTCTCCCTGATCTCCTCCAAAGACCAGGATGCCATCTCCTCCCGAGCATGCTGCTTGGTCCCGTTGTGATGGGATATTCTGTCACGTTGTTCGTAATAATGATGGTCGGACCAAGGTGCAGCGTACGTAGAGTTCCACATACTTTTAATGAAACAAGTGAAACTTAAGAAAATACAAAACAAATAAAGAATAAACGAACCGTGATGACAATGCACTGCTAACAGGCAAGTAACATAAACAATATCCCATAACCCACAGGTGGAAAAAATGCTACTTAAGTATAATCTCCAATTAGAGACAACGATAACCAGCTGCCTCTAATTGGGAATCATGCAAATCATCAACATATAAAATGAAACCTAGAACCCCACATAGAAAATATAAACTAGAACAAAAAACCCTAGTCACGCCCTGACCTACTCTATCATAGAAAATACAGGTTTTCTATGGTCAGGACATGACAGGTTCATGAAATCAATAACTTGCTGACATCAGATAATATGAATATATTAGCCATTTCTGAAACTCAGTTAGATAATTAATTTGATGATACAGCAGTAGCAATATAAGAATATAACATCTATAGAAGAGACAGAAATGCTTTTTTTTAAAATGTTTTTTTTAACCTTTATTTAACTAGGCAAGTCAGTTAAGAACAAATTCTTATTTTCAATGACGGCCTAGGAACAGTGGGTTAACTGCCTGTTCAGGGGCAGAATGACAGATTTGTACCTTGTCAGCTCGGGGATTTGAACTTACAACTTTTTGGTTACTAGTCCAATACACTATCACTAGGCCACCCTGCCACCCTGGGGGGGAGGTGTTGCTGTATATATTCAGAGCCATATCCCTGTAATGCTTAGAGAGGATCTTATGTCTAGTGTTATTGAAGTGTTGTGGTTACAGGACTCTCGGCATATCTAAAGCCTTTTCTTTTGGAGTGTTGCTATAGGGCACCAAGTGCTAACAGTCAGTATCTAAATAATTTGTGTGAAATGCTTGATAGTGTATGTGAAGTAAACGGAGAGGTCTACTTTCTTGGGGACCTGAATATTGACTGGTTTTCATCAAGTTTTCAGCTCAACAGGAAGCTTCTCATTGTAACCAGTGCCTGTAATCTTGTTCAGGTTATTACTCAACCTACCAAGGTGTTTACAAACACTACAGGAACGAGATTATCCACATATATCGATCACATTCTTACTAATTCTGGAGAACTTTGTTCTAAAGCTGTATCCATACCCATTGGATGCAGTGATCACAATATAGTGGCTATATCCAGGAAAGCCAAAGTTCCAAAAGCTGGGCCTAAAATAGAGTATTGAGATCATACAAAAGATTTTGCTGTGACTTATGTGGATGATGTTAAAAATATTTGTTGGTCTGATAAGGAGCATCCAGATCCTGCACTTGATGAATTTATGAAATTGCTTCTTCCAATTGTTGATAAACATGGACCTGTTAAGAAACTGACTGTTAGAACTGTTAAGGCTCCATGGATTGATGAGGAATTGAAAAACTGTATGGTTAAAAAAGATTGGGCAAAAGGAGTGGCTAATAAGACTGGCTGCACACCTGACTGGTTGACTTACTGCAAATTGAGAAATTATGTGACTAAACTCAACAAAAAGAAGAAACTGTATTATGAAGCCAAGATCAATGATGTAAAAAATTATGGAAAAAAACATTGTACTTTAAATAAAATTATGAGCAGAAAGACAAGTTCAACTCCATCTTTCATCAAATCAGATGGCTTATTCATCACAAAACCATTTAATTATTATTTTATTGGCAAAGTGGGCAAACTTAGGCAGGAAATGCAAACAACGAACAGTGAGCCATGGTATTCATACATAAAGAAACAAATAATGAAAGAAAAGCATTACAAGTTTGAATTTTGTAAAGTTCGTGTGGGAGAGGTGGAAAAATGATTGTTATCGATCAATAATGACGAACATCCTGGCATTGACAACTTAGATGGAAATCTAGTGAGGATAGTAGCTGACTCTATAGCCACTCCTCTCTGTCATATCTTTAATCTGATCCTAGAGGAATGTCTTTGTCCTCAGGCCTGGAGGGAGGCAAAAGTAATTCCACTGCCCAAGAGTGGTAAAGAGGCCTTTGCTGGTTCTTGCTGCTAGCTCTTAGCAAACTGTTGGAAAAAATGGTGTTTGACCAAATACAATGCTATTTCTCTGTAAACAAATTAACAACAGACTTTCAGCATGCTTATAGAAAAGGGCACTCAACATGTACTGCACTGACGCAAATTACTGATGATTGGTTGAAAGAAATTGATAATAAGAAGATTGTGGGAGCTGTAATGTTAGATTTAAGTGTAGTCTTTGATATTATTGACCATAACCTGTTGTTGAAAACCTTGTGTTATGGCTTTTCAACCTATGCCATATCTTGGATGCAGAGCTATCTATCTAATAGAACTCAAAGGGTTTTCTTTAATGAAAGCTTCTCTAATGTCAAATGTAAAGTGTGTTGTACCACAGGGCAGCTCTCTAGGCCCTCTACTATTTTCAATTTTAACAATGACCTGTCACTGGCATGTGTGTCCATGTACGCTGATGATTCAACCATATACACATCAGCAACTACAGCTAATGAAGTCACTGGAACCCTTAACTTCTTACGGCTGAAATCCCGTAAACTGGATTGATTTGACAACAGCCAGTGAAAGTGCAAGGCTCCAAATTCAAACAACAGAAATCTCATATTTAAAATTCCTCAAACATACAAGTATTATACACCATTTTAAAGATAAACTTGTTGTTAATCCCACCACAGTGTCCGATTTCAAAAAGGCGAAAGCACACCATCTGATTATGCTAGGTCAGCGCCTAGTCAGAGTAAAACATTCTAGTCACAGAAAATCATTTTCCAGCCAAAGAGAGGAGTCACAAAAAGCAGAAATAGAGAAAAAATGTATCACTAACCTTTGATGATCTTCATCAGATGACACTCATAGGACTTCATGTTACACAATACATGTATGTTTTGTTCGATAAAGTTCATATTTATATCCAAAAATCTCAGTTTACATTGGCACGTTTATGTTCAGTAATGTTTTGCCTCTAAAACATCTGATGATTTTGCAGAGAGCCACATCAATTTACAGGAATACTCATCATAAACGTTGGTAAAAGATACAAGTGTTATGCATAGAATTAAAGATATACTTCTCCTTAATGCAACTGCTGTGTCAGATTTCAAAAAAGCTTATTGGCAAAAGCACACCATGCGATAATCTGAGTACAGCGCTCAGCCACCATACAGATACCCGTCATGTTGTGGAGTCAACAAAAGTCAGAAATAGCATTATAAATATTCACTTACCTTTGATTATCTTCATCGGAATGCACTTCCATGAATCTCAGTTCCATAATAAATGTTTGTTTTGTTCGATAAAGTCCATAATTTATGTCCAAATACCTCCTTTTCATCCGCTCATTTAGTTCTGTACTCCAAATGCACAACGCGAGCACAGTCCAGACGAAAAATCAAAAAGGTTCTATTACAGTTCGTAGAAACATGTCAAACGATGTATAGAATCAATCTTTAGGATGTTTTTATCATAAATCTTCAATAATGTTTCAACCGGACAATTCCTTTGTCTTTAGAAATGAAAAGGAACAGAGCTAGCTCTCACGGCCACGCGAGACTTAGCTCAAATCAAATCATCAAATCAAATTTGATTTGTCACATACACATGGTTAGCAGATGTTAGTGCGTGTGTAGCGAAATGCTTGTGCTTCTAGTTCCGACAATGCAGTAATAACCAACAAGTAATCTAGCTAACAATTCCAAAACTACTACCTTATAGACACAAGTGTAAGGGGATAAAGAATATGTACATAAAGATATACTTCCGGGTTGGAGCGAGCGGTCGCATCTGCACTCGGTCCGCAGGTAGTATTACATTTCATTACATTTCATTATAGTACAACGGTTTGATTTGTCTAATCTTAGCAATTTCTTCTTAGCTAGCTACATAGCCGTCTTTGTATCATAGATAATTGCGTAATTATCGTATTTCGTCGTCCTAACGCAGTCTACACTGCCCTGCAGCTAGCCAGCTAGCTAACGTCCACCGTTAGCTAGTCCACCGTCTACCGATTAGCAGCACAACTATTACACTCAACTGAACGACTTGATTGGTGTAGTGTTAGCTAGCTACATAGTTGTCTTTGCTGTCTTCGTATCCAAGATAATTGTGTAGTTAGAGTGTGTAGTTTTAGAGTGATTATTAATTTACCGAGGTTAGCTAGCCAGCTATTTGTCGTCCTTAACGTAGGAGACACTGCTAGCTAGCCAACAGCTAGCCAACGTCTACCGAACAGAACTTCCGCACTCAACAATCCGGTCGCATTTCGCTTCGCTCCACAGGTAGTATCACATTTTTCATTTCATTTCATTACAGTACAACGGCTTGATTTGTTTGATCGTAGCTAGCTACACAGCTAGCTACATAGCCGTCTTTGTATCAAAGATAATTGTGTAGTCTAGAGCGATTTCCTAGGTTAGCTAGCCAGCTATTGTCGTTCTTTTAACGCAACGTAACGTAATCAACACTGCTAGCTAGCCAGCTAGCCCCGAATAGCAGCACAGTAGAAACTATTACACTCAACGGAACGACTTGATTAGTGTAGTGTCAACAACGCAGCCACTGCCAGCTAGCCTACATAGTCAACAACGCAGCCTCTGCCAGCTAGCCTACTTCAGCAGTACTGTATCATTTTAATCATTTTAGTCAATAAGATTCTTGCTACGTAAGCTTAACTTTCTGAACACTCGAGACGTGTAGTCCACTTGTCATTCCAATCTCCTTTGCATTAGCGTAGCCTCTTGTGTAGCCTGTCAACTATGTGTCTGTCTATCCCTGTTCTCTCCTCTCTGCACAGACCATACAAACGCTCCACACCGCGTGGCCGCGGCCACCCTAATCTGGTGGTCCCAGCGCGCACGACCCACGTGGAGTTCCAGGTCTCCGGTAGCCTCTGGAACTGCCGATCTGCGGCCAACAAGGCAGAGTTCATCTCAGCCTATGCCTCCCTCCAGTCCCTCGACTTCTTGGCACTGACGGAAACATGGATCACCACAGACAACACTACTACTCCTACTGCTCTCTCTTCGTCTGCCCACGTGTTCTCGCACACCCCGAGAGCTTCTGGTCAGCGGGGTGGTGGCACCGGGATCCTCATCTCTCCCAAGTGGTCATTCTCTCTTTCTCCCTTACCCATCTGTCTATCGCCTCCTTTGAATTCCATGCTGTCACAGTTACCAGCCCTTTCAAGCTTAACATCCTTATCATTTATCGCCCTCCAGGTTCCCTCGGAGAGTTCATCAATGAGCTTGATGCCTTGATAAGCTCCTTACCTGAGGACGGCTCACCTCTCACAGTTCTGGGCGACTTTAACCTCCCCACGTCTACCTTTGACTCATTCCTCTCTGCCTCCTTCTTTCCACTCCTCTCCTCTTTTGACCTCACCCTCTCACCTTCCCCCTACTCACAAGGCAGGAAATACGCTCGACCTCATCTTTACTAGATGCTGTTCTTCCACTAACCTCATTGCAACTCCCTCCAAGTCTCCGACCACTACCTTGTATCCTTTTCCCTCTCGCTCTCATCCAACACTTCCCACACTGCCCCTACTCGGATGGTATCGCGTCGTCCCAAACTTCGCTCTCTCTCCCCGCTACTCTCTCCTCTTCCATCCTATCATCTCTTCCCTCTGCTCAAACCTTCTCCAACCTATCTCCTGATTCTGCCTCCTCAACCCTCCTCTCCTCCCTTTCTGCATCCTTTGACTCTCTATGTCCCCTATCCTCCAGGCCGGCTCGGTCCTCCCCTCCCGCTCCGTGGCTCGACGACTCATTGCGAGCTCACAGAACAGGGCTCCGGGCAGCCGAGCGGAAATGGAGGAAAACTCGCCTCCCTGCGGACCTGACATCCTTTCACTCCCTCCTCTCTACATTTTCCTCTTCTCTCTCTGCTGCTAAAGCCACTTTCTACCACTCTAAATTCCAAGCATCTGCCTCTAACCCTAGGAAGCTCTTTGCAACCTTCTCCTCCCTCCTGAATCCTCCTCCCCCTCCCCCCTCCTCCCTCTCTGCAGATGACTTCGTCAACCATTTTGAAAAGAAGGTCGACGACATCCGATCCTCGTTTGCTAAGTCAAACGACACCGCTGGTTCTGCTCACACTGCCCTACCCTGTGCTCTGACCTCTTTCTCCCCTCTCTCTCCAGATGAAATCTCGCGTCTTGTGACGGCCGGCCGCCCAACAACCTGCCCGCTTGACCCTATCCCCTCCTCTCTTCTCCAGACCATTTCCGGAGACCTTCTCCCTTACCTCACCTCGCTCATCAACTCATCCCTGACCGCTGGCTACGTCCCTTCCGTCTTCAAGAGAGCGAGAGTTGCACCCCTTCTGAAAAAACCTACACTCGATCCCTCCGATGTCAACAACTACAGACCAGTATCCCTTCTTTCTTTTCTCTCCAAAACTCTTGAACGTGCCGTCCTTGGCCAGCTCTCCCGCTATCTCTCTCAGAATGACCTTCTTGATCCAAATCAGTCAGGTTTCAAGACTAGTCATTCAACTGAGACTGCTCTTCTCTGTATCACGGAGGCGCTCCGCACTGCTAAAGCTAACTCTCTCTCCTCTGCTCTCATCCTTCTAGACCTATCGGCTGCCTTCGATACTGTGAACCATCAGATCCTCCTCTCCACCCTCTCCGAGTTGGGCATCTCCGGCGCGGCCCACGCTTGGATTGCGTCCTACCTGACAGGTCGCTCCTACCAGGTGGCGTGGCGAGAATCCGTCTCCACACCACGTGCTCTCACCACTGGTGTCCCCCAGGGCTCTGTTCTAGGCCCTCTCCTATTCTCGCTATACACCAAGTCACTTGGCTCTGTCATAACCTCACATGGTCTCTCCTATCATTGCTATGCAGACGACACACAATTAATCTTCTCCTTTCCCCCTTCTGATGACCAGGTGGCGAATCGCATCTCTGCATGTCTGGCAGACATCAGTGTGGATGACGGATCACCACCTCAAGCTGAACCTCGGCAAGACGGAGCTGCTCTTCCTCCCGGGGAAGGACAAGCCCGTTCCATGATCTCGCCATCACGGTTGACAACTCCATTGTGTCCTCCTCCCAGAGCGCTAAGAACCTTGGCGTGATCCTGGACAACACCCGTCGTTCTCAACTAACATCAAGGCGGTGGCCCGTTCCTGTAGGTTCATGCTCTACAACATCCGCAGAGTACGACCCTGCCTCACACAGGAAGCGGCGCAGGTCCTAATCCAGGCACTTGTCATCTCCCGTCTGGATTACTGCAACTCGCTGTTGGCTGGGCTCCCTGCCTGTGCCATTAAACCCCTACAACTCATCCAGAACGCCGCAGCCCGTCTGGTGTTCAACCTTCCCAAGTTCTCTCACGTCACCCCGCTCCTCCGCTCTCTCCACTGGCTTCCAGTTGAAGCTCGCATCCGCTACAAGACCATGGTGCTTGCCTACGGAGCTGTGAGGGGAACGGCACCTCAGTACCTCCAGGCTCTGATCAGGCCCTACACCCAAACAAGGGCACTGCGTTCATCCACCTCTGGCCTGCTCGGCCTCCCTACCACTGAGGAAGTACAGTTCCCGCTCAGCCCAGTCAAAACTGTTCGCTGCTCTGGCCCCCCAATGGTGGAACAAACTCCCTCACGACGCCAGGACAGCGGAGTCAATCACCACCTTCCGGAGACACCTGAAACCCCACCTCTTTAAGGAATACCTAGGATAGGATAAAGTAATCCCTCTCACCCCCCTTAAAAGATTTAGATGCACTACTGTTCCACTGGATGTCATAAGGTGAATGCACCAATTTGTAAGTCGCTCTGGATAAGAGCGTCTGCTAAATGACTTAAATGTAATGTAAATGATATATGAATGAGTGATGGTACAGAGCGGTATAGGCAAGATACAGTAGATGGTATTGAGTGCAGTATATACATATGAGATGAGTATGTAAACAAAGTGGCGTAGTTAAAGTGGCTAGTGATACATGTATTACATAAGGATGCAGTAGATGATATAGAGTAAAGTATATACGTATACATATAAGATGAATAATGTAGGGTATGTAAACATTATATTAGGTAGCATTGTTTAAAGTGGCTAGTGATATATTTTACATCATTTCCCATCAATTCCCATTATTAAAGTGGCTGGAGTTGGGTCAGTGTGTTGGCAGCAGCCACTCAATGTTAGTGGTGGCTGTTTAACAGTCTGATGGCCTTGAGATAGAAGCTGTTTTTCAGTCTCTCGGTCCCAGCTTTGATGCACCTGTACTGACCTCGCCTTCTGGATGATAGCGGGGTGAACAGGCAGTGGCTCGGGTGGTTGTTGTCCTTGATGATCTTTATGGCCTTCCTGTGACATCGGGTGGTGTAGGTGTCCTGGAGGGCAGGTAGTTTGCCCCCGGTGATGCGTTGTGCAGACCTCACTACCCTCTGGAGAGCCTTACGGTTGTGGGCGGAGCAGTTGCCGTACCAGGCGGTGATACAGCCCGAGAGGATGCTCTCGATTGTGCATCTGTAGAAGTTTGTGAGTGCTTTTGGTGACAAGCCGAATTTCTTCAGCCTCCTGAGGTTGAAGAGGCGCTGCTGCGCCTTCTTCACGATGCTGTCTGTGTGGGTGGACCAATTCAGTTTGTCTGTGATGTGTATGCCGAGGAACTTAAAACTTACTACCCTCTCCACTACTGTTCCATCGATGTGGATAGGGGGGTGTTCCCTCTGCTGTTTCCTGAAGTCCACAATCATCTCCTTTGTTTTGTTGACGTTGAGTGTGAGGTTATTTTCCTGACACCACACTCCGAGGGCCCTCACCTCCTCCCTGTAGGCCGTCTCGTCGTCGTTGTTGGTAATCAAGCCTACCACTGTTGTGTCGTCCACAACATTCTGCCAGAACCCTAGTTCAAATAGCTCTTATTTGCTCCCCCTTCATAGTAGAAGCATGAAACAAGGTTCTAAAGACTATTGACATCTAGTGGAAGCCTTAGGAAGTGCAATCGGACCAAATGTACACTGTATCTTGGATAGGCAAAGACTTGAAAACCTACAAACCTCAGAATTCTCAGGTTTTTGCCTGACAAATGAGTTCTGTTATACTCACAGACATCATTCAAACAGTTTTAGAAACTTCAGAGTGTTTTCTATCCAAATATACTAATACTATGCATATCTTAGCTTCCGGGTCTGAGTAGCATGCCGTTTACTCTGGGCATCTTATTCATCCAAGCTACTCAATACTGCTCCCCAGCCATAAGAAGTTAACAAAGAGTTGCAGTCTGTTTTCAAATGAGTGGCCAGTAATAAACTGCTCCTGAACATTTCTAAAACTAAGAGCATTGTATTTGGTACAAATCATTCCCTAAGTTCTAGACCTCAGTTGAATCTGGTAATGAATGGTGTGGCTGTTGAACAAGTTGAGGAGACTAAATTAGTTGGCGTTACCTTAGATTGTAAACGGTCATTGTCAAAACATATAGATTAAATGGGTGAAAAGATTGGGAGAGGACTGTCCATAATAAAGAGATGCTCTGCTTATTTGACACCACACTCCAAAGAGCAAGTCCTGCAGGCTCTTGTATTGTCTTATCTTGATTATTGTTGAGTCTTGGGGTTGAGTGCTGCAAGGAAAGACCTAGATAAGCTGCAGCTGGCCCAGAACAGTGGCACATCTTGCTCTTCATTGTAATCAGAGGGCTGTTATAAAAACTATGCATGCCAGTCTCCATTGGCTAAGAGTTGAGGAGAGACTGACTGCATCACTTCTTCTTTTTGTAAGAAACATTAATGTGTTGAAAATCCCAAATGGTTTGCATAGTCAATTTACAGCTCTGACACACACACTTACCCCACAAGAGGGGGTATTTACACAGTCCCCAAATCCAGAACAAATTCAAGAAAGCGTAGAGTATTACATAGAGCCATTATTGCATGGAACTCCGTTCCATCTCATATTGCTCAAATAAACAGCAAACCTGGTTTAAAGAATTACGGCACAATGCCTCTCCCCTATTTGACCTAGATAGTTTGTGTGTATGTATTGATATGTAGGCTACGTGTGCCTTTTTTATGTGTATGTAGTTCTGTCCTTGAGCTGTTCTTGTCTATCAATGTTCTTTATTATGTCACGTTTCATGTTTTGTGTGGACCCCAGGAAGAGTAGCTGCCGCTTTTGAACAGCTAATGGGGATCCTAATAAAATACCAAAGTGCAGTGGTCTCAACCATATGGTTTGCTTTTTGAGAGTTTGTCAGGTTTGATTGTGTAATTGTTTGTTGATGTTGCCATGAGATCTATAAGATATTATTTATCGCAATGGGATATCCTGGTGAAATGTTCTCTCTATTATGTGATGAAAAGGTGATGAGTTAAAATGATTGAGTTTTGATGAAAATTTGATATTTTTTCACAGTGTAAAGCCACCTGTCAGACTGTGATCACAATGGGAAGGAAAAAAATACAAATCTCTCGTATCCTGGACCAGCGGAATAGACAGGTACAACTCTCTGATTATTTATATCACTTTCCATCATTATTGTATTTGCCATGGTTTAGTTAAACAGTCCCACATGATAAATAATACATTGAACCAATATGTTTCTGTCCCCAGGTTACTTTCACCAAGCGTAAGTTTGGCCTGATGAAGAAGGCGTATGAGCTGAGTGTGTTGTGTGACTGTGAGATTGCCCTCATCATCTTCAACAGCACCAACCGTCTGTTCCAGTACGCCAGCACTGACATGGACAAGGTCCTACTCAAGTACACAGAGTACAGCGAGCCTCACGAGAGTAGGACCAACACAGACATAATGGAGGTATAAATACATTACTAGGTCCACACATTACACATGTTCTCCTATACAGTATGTATGTATAGTCATTTGTTATGTCCAAGGTTCCAATTAATTCCCAATGAAGTTGAGATAGCTTTGATGCTGCTTAAGCTTATGAATGCTTAATGCTTAAGCTTATGAAATGCTTACTTGGGCAACCCTATAACGCATTGAAAAAACAATGTTGGTACAGCCCACTTCTGTATCATTAGGTCATCCCAAAGAGGCAATAGTATAAACAGGCTGTGGTATCCTTGAGGTAATGTCTGTGTGCTGCTCTTTTCTCTGTCCTGTTGCTGTAGACTCTGCGGAGAAAAGGCCTGGGTCTGGACGGGACAGAGCTGCTGGACACTGAGGAGCCCATGCAGGTTGCAGCAGAGAAGTTCGGTCCACTAAGCGAGGGCATGGACCTCTCCCTGGCCCGCCAGCGCTACTATGTAACTACTCACACTTGTCTTATGAGACACATGCTGTCTGAGCCAAAGGCTGTAAATGGACTAAAGCTGTTTCATTGATTTATTGTATTCAGTGAAGAATGGCAGTTTGAGAAAATGATTCTATTGAACGGTCAAACCATTAATTTGACTCAGTGAGCACATTTTGTACTTAAAGAGATACTTTAACAGTGCAGCTGCAATAGACCTAACTTTCTGATCTCAACTGAAACAGACACTCTCCCATATTTCTCCTCAGGCCCCCTCCCTGCTCTCACCCGAGGCCCAGTTCCTGGTGACTGCTGGCTGTGAGAATGGATACCCCAACTCGTCCAACCCCAGCCTGAGCTCCCACAGACCCCCTGCCTTCAAGCCACTGGGCCCCAGACCAGGCTCAGTCAGCCCTGCAGGGCCCCACAGCCACGCTGCCTTCATGTCTCCACACTCAGGTAAGACCTGGCCCCCTAGTTCTTCTTTGCAAACAT